>NC_052510.1:53894502-54109502 GCF_014356525.2 Nilaparvata lugens | reverse complement strand
AACCGGGCCTCAAATTAAGATTCATTTTCGTTAATCAACTGAGCTCACAAAGTATTTTATTGTAGAGCATTCCGTTGTTGTAGCAGCTAAACAAGTTCAATGGCAATATTTTCTCGTTCTCTATTGTGGATTTTAGACTGAGGCCCGTTTGCTCAAAAGCCGGTTAAATTTTAACCATTATTAATTTCACGAGAACCAATCAGAGAAGGGTTTTTTGAAAAGACGGTTACTCTGATAGGTTCTTGTAGAATAAATCACGGTCAAAATTTAACCGGCTTTTGTGCAACCGGCACTGAGAGTTTCAATAGCAACTTCTCTTTCTTTTTCTCTCGCAGCTCTGAGTACATTTCTAAAGGTTTCAGAATTAATCAAGGTTGAAAATTAACTGGCTTTTGTGCAACCGGAACTGAGAGTTTCAATAGCAACTTCTCTTTCTTTTTCAGAATTTCAGAATTAATCAAGGTTGAAATTTAACTGGCTTTTGAGCAACCGGCACTGAGAGTTTCAATAGCAACTTCTCTTTCTTTTTCAGAATTTCAGAATTAATGAAGGTTGAAATTTAACTGGCTTTTTTGCAACCGGCACTGAGAGTTTCAATAGCAACTTCTCTTTCTTTTCCCTCGCAACTCTCTGGGTACATTTCATGAGGTTTCAGTGCTCCCAACTCTCGATTCATGCGATTGCTTTCGCTCTACGGTTTGGACAAACACTAAACCTTGGCACTCTATGTATTCGAGGATATCCGACTAATTAGCTAATGTGTGCTAACTCTGCTCGACTGTTCTATCATGTTAATTTTCTCAGTATGGCGTTGATTTTTCATCAGTTGGTTTAATAGAAGGCAGAAGGCTCTTGCATGTATAATTACAAATGCCGTTTGGTCAACAGTCCATATTTGGATAGTACGGCTCACCAGCCTAACCTACTTCCACAGTCAAGCACAAAGACCATGCTTCAATCCATGCGCCTGATAATGATTTCATAATATTTTGAGGCTTATGATAAACTGCATCACCTTGATCCAACTAGGCCTACCTCCATCGAATTTATTGTGTTTGTATTCCGAGACCTGGAATTGCAGCCTTTATTTGTTACTTTATTAAGAACATAATCTAAAAATGTAAGCCTGGACTAAATTTATGAGGGGAACTTGTAAACTTACTCTGCTAATATATCTAGCACTGAGAATGAAGTCTTGGATTTATCTAAGATATTTCAGTTCTATAGTGAGGTCCACGTTATAATGGCAGTGGAGGAAGATAGGAGAAAAACTTTGCCGATCCTCAGACTTATAAATGCCTTCTTTAGACGGTAGCTGATATAATAGACGGTAATTGATGTAATATTAACGGTTCATTCTCATTAAAATGATCAATTATATTAAATTAAGCAAGGAGTTATATTTACAATAATTTCATAATGAATTTTCATGATTTATATTAAATATTTTGTTAATTAATTATTAATTCTACATTGTTAAAGGACGATCTGGCAGCAGAGCAAAGCTAGAAAGAGATAGCGCTATCCGCTTTGTTGAATGATAGACAAGGATAGCAATACCATTGCTAATCAAAAACTGTCATTATAACGTGGACCTCACTACAGATTATTGAACCAATTTGGTGTCACCTTCACTATACTCCGCGCAAATCTTCTTCAGACTTGGGAGGAATTTGAGGCGCAGAGAAATGGAGGGAGATCAGCCAATTGCAGTGATGGATAGGGTCATAGGTGGAAGCGTTGGTGTCAATAATTTGTCGAATAGAGTCAGTCGTGTCTGTGATTGCAGAGAGGAAACTTCCTAAGTTTAACATGAGCGCTTGAATACTCACTGGAAATTAGAGAACGCTGGCCGGTACATAAGGGTAACATAGCCGCCGTTGTATCCCTGCCGCTGTATGCCTTCTCTGCTGCGCATGTCCATCCCAAGTCGAAAAGTTAATTTGAACAGAGTATAATTGGTTAGAGAGATTTGATAAAATAATATCCTGCCAACTCCCTATGCGCTTCCCCATCCACCACTAATATTCCACAACCGCTTCTTTTTCTTCCTCTCTAAATACCTGTACTTTATAAAATAGAATTATAGTGCCCTTTAAAATTAATAGAATAATAAAACAATAATACAAATTGTAACGTAACATATTATTGTATTATTGTTTTATTATTGAGCTATTGTTAATGTTGAGCTATGATATAGTTTATCTTTAGGGTGATTTCAGAGCACTGCACGTAGATAAAACAAACCTGCAATAATACAATTTATACGTAACATATTATTGTATTATTGTTTTATTATTTTATTAATTTTAAAGGGTACAATAATTCTATTCTATAAATACAAGAAAGTAGCCCTGAATTCATACATTCAAAAAACCTGTACTTTAGTTTGAACCCTATAAGATATCTGCCTTGATTTACTTCAACTTTCAATTTTATAGTAAACATTCAACTTTATTTTGTATTTATACTCTATAAATAGGTACCTGCTGAAAAACCTTATTAGGTTTAGCGGGACCATATTGTAATGTGTTTTTGAAAAATAGAATGACTGATCGATTTAAATCATCACAGACGACATATATTATGAGCACATAATACGGATGTGGCTGATTTCCAGTGAATAAAATACAATGTTTTTCCAGATAATTTGGAAAGTGGAAAGAGCTCTACATTAAGAAGGCACACCATTATGAAGTGTTAGAAATGAGGGGTTAAAATTAAGCTTCTTTCTTGTCTTATAAATCCTTTTTCTTTTAGAATCAATTCTTGTTTCAGTTTAATACCATCTTTAACAAACTCAAACAAATAAATTATCATTCTCATGAATGCATACATTAACTATCATAAATTATTTTAATATTCATAATTAATAAAATAGTTATCTCTCATACAAAAATTACAGACTGTAAGAAATCGAAGTCAGACTGTCAAGGTGCATTGTCGTTCGTGCGTAAACTTCCGCAGTCGACGACGACAAGCATTGTTGACATTCATATTGTCCAAATTTCAAAATGTGCTGAAACAGCTGACCAAATAATTTTTCATTATTAATTTGTGTTTAATATTCGAGAATCTAAACATTTCCAAAAATAATATCAACATATTGACATTCAAAATATAAACTCAACCTCCCCTTTAAATCATCATTAAATATTTTTTTATAGGACAAATTGAAATCTACTCAATCTGAGATCCTCACCCTGTCGTGGTCGACGACGGCTTTTACGCACAAACGAAAACCCAGAGAACTGATCTTCAGTATGAGCAATGAAATAATTTATCATTAGGGGTGATTTCAGAACACTGCACGTAAATAAAACAAACCTCTCTGCAATTGAAGTTCGATGTCCTAATTTATCAGAGTCAGATCGATGTCTCCAGTATCAGTGAATAGGTTTTCCGACACATGCAGTTCTGTAGCCTCCCTGCCTTGGAAACAAATTACAGGCATCTGTTGTTCGTTCATGTGACTCCCGACGTAGATCCTCGTGACTCCTGACTTCTTTGTGACTCCTTGTGATTGCCTGTGATTCTTTGACTCCCGTCTTGACTTCTTTGTGACTCCTTGTGATTGCCTGTGATTCTGTGACTCCCGTCTTGACTTCTATGTGACTCCTTGTGATTGTCTGTGATTCTGTGACTCCCGTCTTGACTTCTTTGTGACTCCTTGTGATTGTCTGTGATTGTGTGACTCCCGTCTTGACTTCTATGTGACTCCCTGTGATTCTGTGACTCCCGTCTTGCAAGAATCGGAACAAAGTGCAGCCACTGTTGGCCAATTGCTGTACGGCATCTAATGAAGTGTGTGATGCGAATTGATTGTCGTCTGCGTATTGAATGCCGACAAACTACCCTTCTTGGGGCGCCTTGGGACGACAAGAAATTTGTGTTGGTTGAGGGTTAACCCCAACGATACAGGATTGCGACAAACTTTCCACTGGGCTTCGGCGGGAAACGGGCTGATCACTGGATACTTTGAGTGGAAAACTGAAAATATTATTCGTTGTGAAAAATAGTGGAGATTATTTTAGTAGCAGAACGACTGGGGAATCTTGAAAATATAATTTTTAATATATGAATATATTTCCTATTTTAGTTAAAATAATGTGAAATATTTCTTGTATGATTGGTTTTGAAGCATCTAAATTTGAAAATCTACTTTGTGAAAATATTTGAGGACTGGAAATTTTGTGAATTGAAGAACTACAAGACTTAACCTATTTCGGGCTATGTGTTACACGTTATCTAAATTTGGGAGAGGAATAGCACAAGGTTATCTTATTTTACCTCTCCCTATCGTTTGGATAATGTACTTATTGTATAAATGAATAAAGATCTAGGAATATATCAGATGGCATGCTGGAAATTCTCTTTCAAAAATATAGACAAGATGCCAAATTTACTGTGTAATTTTGATATCATGTTGATGAAATGTTAACAACGTGATATTTCTTGATGCAAGAGGTCACAAAAGAGCAAAGCTAATGATAGAATTATTCTTCTCTTGGTAGAATCACAGAAGTCGTCTTGTAGGCCTATTCCAAGTTTACAGTAAAATACTAGTAGTTCTGTGAACAGTAGACCTCGCGCAGTTATAAACCACAGTCTCCTCTAATACTGTCCATCAGAGTAAATTCTGTTCTGTCTTGTCGTGTCGGCGAGATATCGGTGTTATAACGACTAATGGCTGTATTTGATGTAAACAGCTATATTGTACTGCCATCAAAAAGCTTACCAAGTTGAAAGCAGAGAAAAGTCGGCAGAAAATACTATGCTACTTCAAGTTATCAATTGCATGCCTTACTGCATGTAATTAATAGTCCACACAACACCTGTTTTTTCCACTAAGTTACATTGAGATATTGCATTGCATGCGTCATTGCATACGACAGTTTATTTATGATGAATGATTCTATAGTCTGATTTTTACTCTAATATTGGCGTATGAAGGAGGCTCCTATTCCTTTTATATTATCCTTGAAATGCAAAATTTCCAAGAACCTTGTATATACGTCGACGCACAATTAAAAAAGGAACATACCTATCAAATTTCATGAAAATCTATTACCGCGTTTCGCCGTAAATGCGGAACATAAAAACATAAATATAGACATTTAAACATAAAGAGAAATGCAAAACCATCGACTTGAATCTTAGACCTCACTTCGCTCGGTCAATGAAACTCTGAAGTAAAAATTGTATCATTTTTCACCGCACTACAATGAAATACAATTTGACTAGTGAGAAATATTGTTTATATTAATTGATTTTAATTCATTGCATTTGTGATGTATAGTAGAAATGTTTGTACTTTGTGGAAGTAAATTTGAATTTGAAAATTAATTAATTAATCAATATCATATATTTACTCATCAATATATTAATTCAAGTCATCTAAATTCAAAATTTATAGTTTTCATGTCTGTTTTGGACTAAAATTTTATAAAAATTGTACACGTGAAATTCTAACCTTTGTCACCTATAAATTTGGAAGAAAAATAGCATAAGGACTACCTTATTATTTTATCTTCTATAATGTTATTGCATTAGTGTCATTTGCATTGCAAATGAATAAATAAATAAATTTAAAAAAATATTTATTTATAGAAGTTCCAATAATAATACAGTAATCACAGTATTATCTTCAAGTTCCATTTGATGAATGAGAAATAAATGGTTCATTGAAGACAGTATCAATATTTATTTTATTAGTTACACTGTAAATCACTCATTTCTATCAGAGATGATGTAGTAGGAGGTAGGACGCTTTGTTCAGAAGACAATACGAATGAATTTGCTCAGTGCAGGAGAGACGAGGCATACAAAATGTTGCAATTCATTTCAAACGACACGAAAAGACTTTCCTGTTGCGATGACTTCGCCAGTTTACTTACTTAATGTGGCTGCAAGATTGCAGGGATGAGTGAGAAGAAAATGAAGAGGAAAGGGTCGTGAAGAGAGATGGAATACAGATAGTAGAGAGGAGAATGGAGGAAGAATGGAGGAAGAATAGCGGAGAATCAGAACGGGACGTATAGAAAAATTTTGTGAAGATAGTTAGAGAAGAAGGAATATGGGGATTATAGGAGGAATAGAAGAAGGAGGAGAAGTAGGGGAAGAGGAGAAGGAGGAAAAATGACGTGAGAGTGAAGAGAAAATGAAAAAGGGTAGGAGGGAGAGGAGGAGGAAAAGGGAGAGAATGATGCGGAGGAGAAGATGGAGAAGTAGGGGAAGGAGGAGAAGGAGAAGCAGGATTTGAAAGAGAAGGAGGAGAAGGAGGAGAAGGAGGAGAAGGAGGAGAAGGAGGAGAAGGAAGAGAAGGAGGAAAAGGAGGAGAACGTTGAGAAGTAGGAGTTGGTGTGGGAGGAGAAGCTTGACGAGGGTAAAAAGGACGTGAAAGGGAAGAGAAAATAGGAAAAAGGGGAAGGATGGAGAAGGAAGGAGGTGGTAGGAGGAAAAGAGGAAAGAGGTGGAAGAGAATAAAAAAGGAGGAAGAGAAGGAAGAAGAGGAGAGGAAAAAAAGACAAAAGAGGATAAGAGAAAGAAGATATCACTAGGGATAAGTAGAGTAGGAGAAAGAGGATACAAAATCGCTTTTGTCAATGAAAGAGACAGGAATTTGGAGACACAGACTAGGATGAATGGATGAGGAAGAGGGGTAAGAGAAATGCGTATACGGTAATAGAGGCACAGGAAAAGAATGTGTGTAATAAAGCGTGGACTTTTAAAAGTGCAGACTGGGTTCCGGCCACAACCTGAAGATTGGTTGGAGGAAATTCGGGGGTGGATTGGATAAGCCGGTGGAAATGCTGGAAAGTCTTGAGATGGTGGAAGGGGGTAGCCTTTGCAGACAAATGAAAAAGGTTTTATTACACAGCTCGCATGAACTGGCAGTTCGTATAGACTGCACTGTGCGCTTTTTATGTCTTCTGTTTATGAATGGAGGAATATTGTTGACAAATTAACTTTGAAAGTATTAGATTAACTATTTTAAGCCGTTTTCTGATGAATTTGTTTTATATGCCAAACCAAAGTGTACATTTTCCGACTTATTTCGAAGAAATCCAGTTTGGTTGCGAACTGCTGTCTCGTTTTTTATGTTATTGTAATGTTTTATCAATTTTTTTATTTATTATGTATTGATTCATACAATAAGTACATCATCAAAAATGATAGGGGGAGAAAAATTAGGTAACCTTGTGCTATTCCTCTCCCAAATTTATATAAGGTTACACATAGTCCGATATAGGTTGTCTTTTAGTTTTTTTTCAATTTATTAAAAACACACAAAACAAGACACAACGAAATTACAAAGATTCACGAAACACAATAAAATGTTACAAATATAAAAAACCATGGGCTTAGTGTTTGGGTGTGTTGGAGAAGAGAAAAAAAGAGAGGAAGATACCTAGCCAACTATGGTTTCCCATGTAATAGAATCCCAGTTTGTTATGTGAAGTCGAAAGAAATGAACTTACACGCATTTGAAGAGAATCACATTATTATTGAAATGAAGAAAATCTTTTGTTACAAGAAAGTAAGAAGCAGAACTTGACTTGGAATAGAATGAATCTTTAGCCTACAAGACCCATGAATGAGTTAGGAGTAACATCTTGCTACCAACCTCCATACTCATGGTATGGAGGAGATAAATTTTCTATTAGTCTCCGTCATTCAGAAAATCATTTTCCGTCCCTTTCTGCCTGTGCTTTAAAACGTAGGAAAATTTGGATAGAGCAAAGGATAATGCTGATTTAGCAGCGTTTGAGAACTAACAGTGATATCAATACTAAATAGTGCTTCAATATCTGAGAAACAATATATAGATTTTACAAATTCATATACAGAGGTCAAAAGTTTCATTTCATTCACTTGAAAATGACATTAATCATAATTATGTTGAAACATGTTGTGAATAGTTTAAAAAAGAGTATTTCGACTTTTAATTTCCAGATAAATAAAAGTAGCCCTCACCAGAAAGTGAAAATTTTGCTTTTTATTAATGGACCCAAGGACATCACAAAGACGTTTTGTCGAAGGAAGTTGTGATGATTTGCGCTCAAAACTTCTTACACAATTTCCTCAACAAAAATACGTCAAGATATCTGTATTTCAGTTTAGTTCGTCTGTTCTGCTCCCTCACTGGCTGTCTTCTTCTATTTTTCCTAGTTACCTTGTGACGGAAACAAGCTGATGATTCTGGATGATCGTAGCAAGTAATTGATAGGAATTCCGGTCTTTCTGATGAGAAAATTGCAGGTTGTAGCCCTCCTTGTCTTTCGCTCACACTTTTCCCCATCCTTCTTCTTTCCTCCCACACTCATTTCCCGCATCTTCCTTCATTTCTCACTCACAATTCATCATTCTCTTTCTTTCTTCACTTTATTCCTTTTCTGTTTTGCATTGTCACGCGTTAAAGCGTAGCAAACAAACGAACTGAAACAGACAGTCGTTCATTTTGTTTCTTGTTTGAAACACAGCAAGCAGTACGAATTATGTAAAGTAGAAACGGATCAGTTACAGCATCTGAAATAGATGGCAAATTGGAGCATGCAGGTCGCTGGTTTTTCTGTATTTACTGGGGCTAATTAGTTCTGCTAAGGTTCACAGTTTTTCGATTTCCCAGATGTAATGCAATTATTATACTGGAACGGCTCAAGGATGATTGTATTATTAGAAAAGATTTCAAGATGGATTTACAGGGTACAAATAATCAAAGATATTATCCAACTTCTTAGTCTTCATCTTTGACCATAATCTAGGAATTCAGACGTTTATTCATAAGAGGATCAATGGGCTTTAGTGATTTTTATGGGGTTTTTTTTTTGCTTGTATGTTGCGGTTAAGTATTTTGATTTCAGTGAATAAACATATTCTTATACCTTGAACTTATACACTTGCTTAAACTAGACTTACAATATCGGGACACCGAGCTTCGGTCGTTATGTTTAATTATTGATAAACAGAACACAATTCTCTAAAATGATCGTGTTTATATTTCACAGCTGGCTATACGTCATCTTATGAATTTCGGGGATGCGATATTTTGTTTTTTCACATACTCACTCGCTCACTCACTTTTTTATTATCCACAGCTGTTTAAGCCAAGGATGAGTTATCCTTTTAATGTCGTTCAGTGAGTTTTCCCAAGGATGAGACCTAGTGCAATCGAGTCTTTGTATCATAAACCTACTATGTTCCAAATTTCGTGAAAATCGTTGGAGCCGTTTTCGAGATCCGTTAAACATAAATAACCAGATATAAAAATAACCAGATATAAAAATAGCCAGATATAAAAAATAACCAGATATACGTGATCCGCAAGAGTGCGTTTAAAGCTCAAATAGATTGATTTTCGTTTTATAGTTCTATGCTGATATTAAACTTATCAACAACTGTAATGATTCACAATAGAAAAACTATTCGATCGTGGTTTTAGCTTACGTGAACTTTGTATCATGATGAATGAACTTGTTTGGTATTTAAATTATAATTAATTGATTGATGAGAATGAAAATAGTCCTGAACCATCCTCGGTGAATAAAAAATCTTTATGCAGAATTTTAAATTAATCAGCTCAGTAGTTCAGAGGTGATGATGCTTCAAACATGTATTTCGTATCCCGTACAAGTATGAACCGATTCCTTCCTTTATATATATATATATATATATATATATATATATAATATATATATATATATATATATATATATATATATATAATATATATATATATATATATATATATATATATATATATATATATATATATATATATATATTGTACAGATTTCGCATTCGTTTACGTAAATTTCGCACTTCTCTTTCAAGGATCAGATCATTCCGAATTCCGAAGAGGTGCATCGTGTATAACATATTCAGCTTTTGAGAATTGGATCCGTCCAAAGAGGTTCATTGTTCATAATTATTCATCCTCTTTACTGTAGAAATATTTTTTATTGAACCTATAATATAGGTTATATATAGTATATACAAGTTCATCTTTATTTGATGCTTCAATTCCTCCAGCTTCTATTGATTTTCTTTCATTTCAAATCACCATACTATAGAAATACTGTTTTGATATATTCTTACAAATGCTGGTCACTATTTTCCCTTCTTCACTCGGCCAGTCATAAGAAACAAAAAATATTTTTCTACACTGGTTCATATCGAAGCCAAATTTGAAAAGATGATTTTTCATTCATGCATCTATCAACTCCCACTCAGGAGCTCCTCCTGTTTTTCTAAACCTAACCGTGTTATTTTTCCAATTCCGCGTCATTTAAATATTCAGATAAGTTGAAATGTAAATCAATCCGACTGAAGTAGTATTTTCTTTTGGTGAGAAATCGTGCCATCCTTCTTTCTTGTTTCCTCGTTCACCTTCCTTTCCAGCTACCGGTTCTCGTAATCGAATTCCACCCTTGGTCTTTTTTTATTGTTTTTCTCCTGTATTGGAAAAGCCCGGAAAACTCACAATCGGGGGTGGAAAGCGGCTGTACAAATAACTCTGGAGTGGATTCGAGGTCTGACTCGATTGCCGTTGTAAGAAAGGTGTAGTTAAAACATTGCAAGAACGTTTTTCAAGAGGTTCGAGAGGGGTTAACGAGAGGGTTCCTTGTATGTGGGGGGCCTCAAGTACATTCCTTCCGCCCAAGAATGTTTGGTGTGGTAATGTGGTGAGAGAAAAAAGATTTTTCTTTTTTCACTTTTCTTACTCGATTGATTCACTTCCACCATCGTTTATTTACGCGTTTGATTTTATTAGTTGGCTTACACTTGTAAAACTTTTTTGAAATTACACCAGGATCTGCATGATATAACAGCGTTGGTACAATATTGAGGAGCTTTCAAGTTTATAACGGTTCTCGTAAAAATTGTGGATGAAATCGATTTTGAACCGATTTTATTGCGTGGAAGGTGGAGAATGAAGCATTTTTTTAGTGCTGAAGGCTCTTTTTCACCCCATGCTATGTACTGTAACAAGAAATTGGAATACTATCTTTTCCTCTGATGCTGATTTTATAAGCGCCCATATTATATAATATATTTATAATTATTTATTTATATATTTATATATAAATATAAAATAATTAATATATTATATATTTATAACTTATATATTACATAATTCAGGGATGCTCTTCCAGTAATTTACAGTAGCTTGAGGGAGAGATTTAAAAATTGTTCACATTGAGAGATTATATTAGTAATATTGTACAAATAATTTTTCAAATATTACCTGAACTACTAATTGATCAAGTACTTGGTCTATCCTTTGAGGACTTGAAATTTTCAACTTTATCAACTTATCATAATATACACCGTATCCCATGAAGAGGTCTACAGGTTTAATTTTATATTGTGTGCCCATTCAATATGCCGCAATTTTGTTTCTACGAAGGTTAGGGAGCTGATATTTTCCCAGAATATTTGTAGAACCTACTTTGTGAACTGTATAAAGTTTAAAAAAGTTCGGTACAAGAATGGGCACGTTATATAAAATTAAATGTGTGTACCTCTTCGTGGGACACCGTGTATTCTATCATCCTATTCCAATATATTCATATATTTTCCCTTTTTTCAGCAATGGAGTATGAAGAAGGAAAAACATGAAGAACAATAACAAACAAACAGAAAAAATTAGTTAACATTTAAAAAAAAATAACTTGAAATACTTTTTGCTATTAGAAAAACGACTAGCAGTCAGATATTTTACAATAAATGAATTAATTAATGTGACAACGAGATCTCTCGGCAGGTTGTCAAGAAGATGGCGGACCTGCCGAAAGATCTCGCTGTCACAGTGAGTGATTAATTCATTTAATGTAAAATATCTGACTGCTAGTCGTTTTTTCTAATAGCAAAAAGTGATTTAATAATAAGCAGTTGGTGATGGAAAACAACATTGGAGAACTTGAAATATATACTACACAGATATCAAAGAATACTTATATCTATTTATTTATATATTGATACATACAATATAATTCTCAATTATGAATGATTTGGAAAGGATCAACAGACTTAAAGCCCAAAACTGTTTATATAGTATAAAAAATATATCTTATTAAGATATAGAGATATTTCTCTAGAGATAAATTTTTCTCAACTCAACCTAAATTGAGAAATATACTACACAGATATCAATGAATCAATGAATACGTCTTATAAAGATATAGAGATAACTCTCTAAAGGTGCGTACAGATATACGCGCCGCGAACATTAGCAATATTCACTTTTAATTAGCTGATGCCAAGATTTTTATATCACTGTATCTTACCGTTTCAGTAAGAATACAGATATAGTCAGCTGATTAAAAGTGAATTGCTCATGTTCGCGGCGCGTATATCTGTACGCACCTTTACATTACACACTTATTACATTTATATATTACTTACACATTACATTGCATACACACTTCAATATTATAAAGTGTTGGAAATAGGGGGCCTAAGCTTCTTTTTGTCTTCCAAATCCTCTTGTCTTCCAGAATCAATTCTCGTTCGAATATAATTACATCTTCAACAACATCAAATAAATATTCCATTCACATGAGATAAATATAATAAATCATTTAAAAATCCATAGTCAATGATGAATTATTATCATTCATATATTAGTATACTATACATATACTAGTAGCTCTGTGAACAGTAGACCTCACGCAGTTTTCTCATCCACAATGAGATTTTTGGCGAAATAAAACTTGGAACGGCTCTCGAGAATTGCTCCCGACTTCATTCATTCCACCCGCTTGTGGATGATACTTCCTGACTTTGAAACTGGTACATACCGTAAAAATCTGGAGAAGTTAGACAAGGATGGGGAGAAGAAAAAGAATAGAGAGAAGAAGCAGTAGGAGGCAAGACGATTGGAGAAGAGGTAGAGAAGAAGAGAAGAAGAAGTAAGAGTAGAAGAAGAGAAGTAGAAGAATAAGAGGTGACCGCCTTGGGCTATGGGTCCGTTGCATGGCTTAGATTGGGTGTTGGTGGGGGGGGAGAGGTTCAAGTTCAGTTCAGAGTCGTTCAACTACTAGAGGTAAGGAGTTGAGGAGGAGTCAATATCAGTCATCGTTGTTCGGTTTGTAGGCCAATGTCGTGTGCTTGTTTACTTCTGAATTGCATGCAGCTCGCAGCATCCAACTGCACCCCTCTCAACACTCATCTCCTTCTCTCATCTTCAAACTCTCATATCTCATCTTTTATCTCATATCTTTCATATATCATCTATTGTCTTACCTCTCATCTCCATACTCACCCAATAATCTGCGTGTTGTTTTCTTTGGTGCATTGAACCAGTGATTCATGTCGAAGTCTATTGTCGTTATGTTTGTTTAATTCAAGATTATAGATTATTTTATCATCAGCGGTCCACAGATTGAATGATTCATTTCTATGGCGTTGAGAAGTATTCCTGAGGCAATTACATTATCACTATCTTAATCTTATTATATTAAGCGAACAAATTCCGTATATTTGTATTTTTATATTATCTGGTCATTTATGTTCAACGGATCTCGAAAACGGCTCAACGATTTTCACGAAATTTGAAACATATTAGGTTTATGATATAAAAATTCGATTGCACTAGGTCTCATCCCTGAGAAAACTCGCTGAACGACATTAAAAGGATAACTCATCCTTGGCTGAAACAGCTGTGGATAGTAAAAAAGTGGGTGAGTGAGTGATTATGTGAAAAATCAAAATATCGCATCCCCGAAATTCATAAGATGACACATAGCCAGCTGAAATATAAACAAGATCATTTTAGAGAAATTTGTTCTGTTTATCAATAAATAAAAATAACGAGCGAAGCTCGGTGCCCCGATATTCTATTGTTTAGTATGAAAATTATGTTTTCTGTTGCAAGAAAAACTTGTCCAAAGTATTGTTTGGGTTGGTTCTAACAGTGGATTAAGAATTCTTACTTTAATTGAGGAGTTAACTGACTTAGTTTTCGTACTAACATAATAATGATTGTAACAAAGTGTGTCTCATTAATATCTACTCATTCGTTCATTTATACAAGAATTAAAATATTCAGGTTAGTCATCCATTTATTCATTTATTTATTCGATAGAGCAAACATTACAATAGTCGGAAAAGAAAAAACAGGCTATTGCCCAAACTTCTTTTATATCCTAATTTCGTCTCAAATCGGGCCAAATATTATGTAGGTAATGTCCATTTCAATTTCTACACCAATTCATCAATCTCAAACTACAAATCAGAATAAAACAAACAATTTCAAATTTATATAGATTGATAATAAACTTTCGTAAGAACATGAAAAAAACTTCAAATTAACAAAATATGGAATAAAAACACATAAATTTTGAGCAAAAATGTGATTTATGCAAGCATCATCAATGAGATTAGGTTGAAGAAAAAATTTAACCTCAATGTATTCCTCTCCAGAGTTTTTATGAAATAAATTATGCAATTCGAAAACTAAGTTACATCCGTACTTCATTAATTATTAAATATAAAGTTTGCACTGTAAAATGTACTCTACATAGTCAAAGAAAAAATTTTTTAAATGTCTGAGCCTCACATACTTTCATCCGCACGATTGGTAGTTTCAAGTTCAAGGCTGTGATACGTATTATCATGGATAAAATATATATTAGTTATTATAAAGAAATGAAAATGAAAAATCTATGTGCGTTTTTAATTTTTATTTATCGATAATTTTTTTTAAACATCTTTATTGCCCATAAAAACAAAATACAAAATAAAAAAAAACTTACAAAAGAAATATTCTAGATTAATATTATGCTATTTTACAAATAAATTAAGATTAGATTAGATTTATTTTTTATGTATGTTACAATATTTACTGGCTTATACACTAATTTACATTAAGTGACGGTAATGCTAATTATTCAACGAATTTTACAAAGTATAGAAAAATTGAACAATGAGAATAAAGATTAAATGCAATCAGAATAACGATAATATAACATTTTAATGTAACTTCATAAATCGGCGGTGTTTCAACAAATAATTGTCGATTCTTTGAAAAGGATATAAAATAATATGCTTCCCATCAACACACGACCAGATTGTGATGGAATAGAGCTGTTGGGAATAATATAACATGTGAATATGTGATTTGAATCTTAGCATTATGGGATGAATTAAAAAGATGGATGTTATTAGAATGAGTAATAGTTAATACAATATTGCATTAATGATTCAAAATAGATAAATGGAACAAACGTTATAGGGTGGGATTTATTCAGTAATAATGACGATATAGAGTAGATAAGAGTAGCCCTAACTAAAAGAAAGGTATATTGTTTATTCTATGGTACTATAGAAAGAGGTAGGGTTGTTACTAACATTAAACATAAATTTTATTGGTGAAAATTCATTCATAAGATAGTAACGATAAGAGAGAGTCTACTGCAGTGCATTTGCATTATCACTGGAATGAGTACAAGAGACCATCTGCTTCACCAGCTTTGAAGCGCCAAGCGCTCCTTGCAATAAAGTGCTGAACATACCAGCTGCTGCTATCTGTGAGTGTCCTTTGGAACTACTACCAGAGGACGTGTCTGATTCTAGGATGAGTCCTTTGTCCTTCATTTCCCAACGTTGTTGATTACAGTACTTTCGTTCAAAATACACGGAGCACTGGAGTTATACTGTATAAAAACCTCCATACCCTCTTTACATACAACAATTATAGGAAAAAATCAGGATTACCAAGCAGGCTAGTCTCGCAAATAAATATCACTATCCTTGATTCTGATTCTTAGAGGAAAATAATGGAAACCAACTTCAGTCACAGACAAAAATGTTGTTTAAATTTTTATGTCGAAAATATGCCATCGAGTTATTTGTCTATGCTTCTGTGCAAAATTATAACTTGTCACATAAAATATATGTTTTTTTGAAATGCTTTTTTTTAAAGCAATCTTTCAATAAATATAATATAATACATCTGAATGTGTATTTGTAATGCGAAAAGTAACATTTGGACTCCCTCAATCTATGTGTATACTGTAGAAGTTGAAACAATACATTTATTTGTTTTAAATGAAAAAGACTAAGAAATTGTCAAAAAACCACAGATTTATTGATACTTAGATGACCGGTTTTGGTTATTACACCAAAATATCGGTTAATATCGGTTAAACTGATAGTTTTAGTTTATCAGTTTATCAGAGATTGACAATGGTGTAGTAGCCAAAACCGGTCTTTCTAAGTATCAGAGTCTCTTAAAAAGACCGGTTTCGGTTATTACACCATTTTCAATCTCTGATAAACTGATAGTTCATAGTTTATCAGTTCATGAGAGATTGACAATGGTGTAATAACCGAAACCGGTCTTACTAAGTATCAATAAATCTGTGGTTTTTTGACAATTTCCTAGTCTTTCTCATTTAATATGAATAATTACCACAATATCAACTTCTCAACTACACAAAAAATTTCTTTGTATTGATTATTATTATTTTCATAATTGATGTCACTCTTGATAGTCTTGGCTTATATCAAAATTAGATATGAAAATCTTCAATACCTTACATATTCTATACAAACAAGACATTAAAAACAGTTTAAACTTTCAAATTTTATTCTTCCGTGGATCTCTTACTTACAATTTTTACAAATATCTAGCAAATCTCCTAAAGTCACCGATTTCTTCCTCCATTTCTGCCTGAAGACCTTGAATTGACGCCTGAAACTGAAGAAATCGATCAATTGAATAAATAAAAATTAAAAAAAAACTTTTTGGCTTAAAATCATTTTAATAAGGAATGATGCATGAAACTGAAGGAATCAATTGGGTGAATAAAATTTTAGGAAAATTATTTTTGGGTTTAAAATCATCTCCATAAGGAATGTGCAATGTATCCTTCAACTTGGATTCAAAACCAATGGTAGTATAGGTAGATGATCCCCACGAGATTACCAGATGATACAGCAATTCCAATATCAAATGATGGTTACGAATCGGCAGGCGGAGACAATTGCTGGAGTGTACTGGGAAATGGAGGAAGAAGGATTTCATAGAGGGAAAGCTGGGGCATATAGAGAGAGAATGGAGGATATGGAGCGTTGATCCCGGCTTCAGGTCTCGTGATCCGCATCAGTCACGTGATCCGCATCAGTCAGTCCACACACACGTTTCACCCTTCACCCCCCTTCGCCATTGACGCGGTTCCCCCCGGTTAAAACCTAGGAAGAGGATCGACAGGCACAATACAACCACGTCAGCTCTGGTGATGGGTGTTGATTCAACGCAGTAGTTGAATCAACCGTTTATTAGTTATCAACTACTGACAATTATTTTCCAGTTGATGTACATTAATAGGCCTATAAAGAGTTTACAAATGAATTTATTACCGGCAGACAATGACATTGACCTGTGGTATTGGACTGAGAGTTTAGTGGAAAGAATAGAAGACACGAGATATATATTCATATAGTATCTTACGTCACATGGACGGGAAGGAGCCTTTTGCAGGCGAGAATGATGTTTCTAGTCTCGGCTAATGCCTCGACTAGAATTTCATTCGACACTGCAAAAGACACTCACGTCCAAGTGACGTATACTATTTTTTTTGTCATAATAATCTAAATAAGAATAATTGAGAAATAGAAAACATTACCTGCTTGTGCTGAAGCTACTACAAGCGTTCTATAAACATAACCTAGTTTAGAAATTTCGAATCAGGAATTTTGTGGAAGTTGACAAAACTTCCACCTGGGGGCTGAAGGTTGTTTTTTGTAGCAGTTTTGCTGTTCCTATTTCGGAACTAGGAAACATACTAGACTGTAAAGAAAATATATGGTTTCATTACAGTAGGGTATGCTGCAATGAGAATCATATGTTTATTTGTTCTGCAAACAGCGGTTTACCGGCTTGATTTCATGCATGGAAAACAGCTGAGATTGAATGACTATGACAATTGACAAACATAATATAATATTAAGTTATCTTTTCACCTTTTTCTTGTTAATTCGGGCCAAGCCAAATGAAGCAGTTTTTCAGGCGTTTTTGTACTGGCGGTGGACGAGTAGGCAGAGCAGGAAGCTCTCCGATTGGCTGATTATCAGCTGATTTGGTTGGCATTCGGGAATCAGCTGATAATCATCCAAGGAGAGCTTCCTATCCTACCGACTAACCGCTGTCATTGAAAAAACGCCTAAAAAATGCTTCATGTTACTTGGCATTTTATCTATTCACAGTTTTTCTCTCTTCCTCTTACTAAATTATAGGTGTAAAGAAGTTTAGCTGTCTAACCTAATCTTAATATAATTATCTAACTTATTCTTGAAATAAAATTAATCTGTTGTAATCTCTTATTTTTTCATCCTCTTCTTATCTTTATTCTTTCAAATTCCCATCTACATTCTTTTCAATTTTCCTTCTTGCTACTCTTCTCATCCTTCTCTTTTTTTCTTCGAACAATTTCATTTCTACAATTCTTTATTCTTTATCACTGCTTCATGTGGTAAATTCGGTCTGAAAGACTTAGTAAAGAAAATAACTAATCAATAATCTTCTTTTCTTCTCCCTTCTCATTTCCTCTTCACACTGTTCTCTTCTTCTAATTGGATATCATTGTCATTGATCACTTTCACTTTTTCTTATTTCCTTCTGATTTTCAATCCTCTTTTTTCGTTCCTTCTCATCCTACATTTTCTTCTTTCCATCCTTTCATTCTCTATTCTTGTGTTTTAGAGTTACACGTCAGAGGACATAGATAATAGATAATTCTGTGTGAGAGTTGATTCGAATTGTATAATCTTATTAACCCAATTCGAATCATATTAAACGAAGTACTATTGGTTAACGAGGAACAACTGTTAAGTCTATTCAACTAGTTGAAATCACATCTCGTTGATGCGTAGAGCATCAACGAAGGGGGATTCAGTTCCCCCAAATGTGAGGGGGTCGGAAAGTGAGGTAGACGTGTTGCCGGTATAATCACTCCAAATTCCCAGTTCGACTGGAAACCCAAACTCGATCAGGGGTGTCAGAGGAGGGGGGCGCCGTCACTGTAGTGTAACCAACACCAACAATAACAACTACACGGAAAAACACATCACACATACCCTACGGGGTGATGTATTTCTCTCTCGTCTCATGACGTTATCTCACTTGAGTCTGCTCTTCAGTGCTTCAACCTCTCTACGAAGACGGCAACAATCGGCTTTGCCGCTTGGATATTTTCTGTAGTGAAGATTCTTCAAAGTCACAGCTCAAGTCAGCTTTGCATCAGAGAGTAGAGAATGTAATTACATTTCATCATAGAGAGACGAAAACTACATTTCGTTCATCTCTGATTCTATACTCTCAGCTTTGCATGCATGCACGCTATGCTGCGACATAACTACACTAGTAGTTCTGTGAACAGTAGACCTCACGCAGTATTCTCATCCACAAGTACCTGATGTCACTTGTTTAAATTGTTAACAAACTCAGCTCACATTTGAATTTGTATTCCATATGATATAATTCATCCAGTTCCGTGATAATCGTTCTATCTGATGATAATTAATTTTTTACAATAAGAAATATTATAATTTCTCCAGCATTATTTAGTTCATGTGTTTATTTTTAATCACCTATTAAATTAGTTTTTTTTAAATGTGAGAATATTGATACTAATGGGCACGCATAATAATACCATGACTGCAAAACATAATATTGGAGCGAAATACCTTAAAGCTGCGATTAAACCAAAGTTATTAACAAAATGTTAATAACTCAATCCTTATAGATTATATTAGATTGAACATAACTTAAAATACACATGATGAAGATGTGTGTTTGTCAACTTCCGTTCAATCTAATAGAATCTATAAGGATTGAGTTATTAAGATTTTGTTAATAACTTTGGTCTAATCGCAGCTTTGAGGTCTCTGGTTTCAACATTATGTTAATAACTTTGGTGTAAACCCAGCTTAAAGATGCATACCTCTTTAAGGTTTTTGATTGAAACTTATACAAATACAGTAATAGACTGGCTTTTCCACACATCTGTGTAATCACTTGTCAGCTGATTTATGATGAATAATTCTATAATCTGATTTTTACTCTAATATTGGCGTATGAAGGAGGCTCCTTTTCCTTTTATATTATCTCTGAGATGCAAGATTCCCAAAAACCTTGTATATACGTCGACGTCCTCCTCCTCCTTTTCCTCCTCCTTTCCCTTCTCTTCTTCTCCCTTCTTATTTTTTCCCTTCCCATCGTTTCTTTTTTATTTTCGAGTTTTGGAGTTACACGTCAGAGAATAATAGATAAGCGATAATTCTTTGTGAGAGTTGATTCGAATTTTATAATCTTATTAACCCAATTCGAATCATATTAAACGAAGTACTATTGGTTAACGAGGAACAACTGTTTAGTCTACTCAACTAGTTGAAATCACATCTCGTTGATGCGTAGAGCAACAAAGGGGGATTCAGTTCCCCCAAATGTGAGGGGGTCGGGAAGCGAGGTAGACGTGTTGCCGGTATAATCACTTCAAATTCCCAGTCCGACTGGAAACCCAAACTCGATCAGGGGTGTCATGGGCGGGGGGGCACCGTCACTCCACTGTAACCAACCCCAACAATAACAACTACACGGAAAAACGCATCACACATACCCTACGGGGTGATGTATTTCTCTCTCGTCTCATGACGTTATCTCACTGAAGTCTGCTCTTCAGTGCTTCAACCTTTGGAGACAGCATCAATCGGCTTTGCTGCTTGGATATTTTCTGTAGTGAAGATTCTTCAATGACACGGCTCAAGTCAGCTTTGCATCAGCGAGTATAGAATGTAATTACATTCTATTATAGAGAAACGGAAACTACATTTCGTTCATCTCTGATTCTAAACTCTCAGCTTTGCATGCCTGCACACTATGCTGCGACATAACTACATGACTTACATGGTCTATGAACTATGAATCTGTGTTGACTGCTGAGTCATCTTCTTTTCTCAGGGCCAAATGCATCATCTACGTTCAACCAGGACCTCCTATATTACTTTCTTGTAGGCGCAGGTCCGGTATATAGAAATTCCTGGTTCAACGCTAAACCACGTTCACTTGCATAATATATGCTTCCATTTATCATTATGTGTTTCATACGGGATTTGAAAGAACAGCTGACATTTCTCCGTTTAAACCGAGTGTCTGCATACGGGCCTAAATCTTTAGATTTTCTCAATCCCACATGTGTCATTCTCCTGCATGATTATTGAAGGAAAAATCTCATTGGTTGACTATTATATCCTGATAGTGTTCGATATTACTCTATATAAGCGGCTTATATAGACATGGAATGTAGAGACGGTAAGATACTGATGTTAAGTGCCAAGGATGGTATATAGCTATACACTATATCTACACACTATTCTTGGGTAAGTGCTTCAATTACACCGCTTTTCATCGATAGAGAGCTTAACAGATTTTGTCTATTTTTCATGCGTTTTGTATGTAATCAAGTATTATTTTTCAAGGTTGCGTTTGTCTATTATAGACTTATTCTACATCTTTCTCTTCAATATTAAATTTTCTACAAGTTTTGTAGAGAAATATTTTGTGTTTATTGTACATTTAACATAATAAATCTGCTTCAAACCTTAAAGGAACTTGTTTTTCGGGAACACGTTTCGCGTAATTCGTCACATATCTTGAAAATTACTGTAGCTACAGGTCTGGAAGTGGTTTTATTCATTTTTTCCGTTCATTTTACATGAAATACGCTAAATTGTACATCTTAATTAACAACTAACAAATACCCGTAGGGCTTCGTTTCGGCAGGGGAACAGAAATTCAAACGAAATCTTTCACTCTGTATAATTTGGTAACTAAGTATTTTCGGACCTATGTTAATAAGAACTTTTTTATTTTTTTATGAGAGGAATCACGCCCTGACTTATGGGCACCTTTTTCAGAACACTCAGTATAAGCGGATTTTATAGACATAGGGAAAGTAGAAGACGGGAAAGTAACAGGGAAAATAGAGACGGTGAAATAATGGCGGTCAGTGCTTTGATTACATCGCTTTCCATCAATTGCAATAATGCAGACAGATGTTAAAAAAATGACAATTTGTAGAACCGAGGTCATATATGGCACTGGCCGCCAGTAACTTGCCGTCTCTACATTCCCATTGTATAAGCGACTCTAGTAAAAGATCTGATAAGACCACTACCTCTGTAAACAAAGCCATAGTGCATGACAGGTGGTTATGGTAACGTAAGCACAGGTAGGGCTCTTACACCAATAAAAACACTATTAGATCAGCTGAAATCAACAAATTTTCATTGGTATAGGTGCCCTACCGTCGACTTCAATCTTAGACCTCGCTTCGCTCGGTCAATAACTTACATGATCTATGAACTATGTATCAGTGTTGACTGCTGAGTCATATTCACTTCTCAGGGCCAAATGCATCATCTACGTTTAACCAGGACCTCCTATATACTACTTTTTTGTAGGCGCAGGTCCGGTATATAGGAAGTTCTGGTTTAACGCTAAACCACGTTCACTTGCATAATATATACTTCCATCTATCATTATGTGTTTCATACGGGATTTAAAAGAACAGCTGACATTTCTCCGTTTTTCAATTCAATTCAATTCAATTCTTTTTTTTTTTTTTAACACTCGTTTAAACCGAGTGTCTGCATACGGGCCTAAATCTTTAGATTTCCTTAATCCCACATGTCTCATTCTCCTACATGATTATCGAAGGAGAAATCTCATTGGTTGACTACTAGTAGTTCTGTGAACAGTAGACCTCACGCAGTATTCTCATCCACAAGTACCTGATTGAAACTATAGACCTTATGGAAATACAGCAATAGACTCGCTTCTCCACACATCTGTGTAATAACTTGTCAGCTGATTTATGATGAATAATTCTATTGTCTGATTTTTACTCCAATATTGGCGTATGAAGGAAACTTTCTTTTTCCTTTTATATTATCCTTGAAATGCAAAATTTCCAAAAACCTTGTATATACGTCGACGCGCATTTAAAAAAGGAACATACCTGTCAAATTTCATGAAAATCTATCACCGCGTTTCGCCGTAAATGCGCAACATATGACCTCTTAAACATTCAAACATTCAAACATTAAGAGAAATACCAAACCGTCGACTTGAATCTTAGACCTCACTTCGCTCGGTCAATTATATCCTGCTAGTGTTCGATAATATCCTATATAAGCGGCTTATATAGACATGGAATGTAGAGACGGTAAGATACTGGCGGTAAGTGCCAAGGATGGTATATAGCTATACACTATTCTTGGGTAAGTGCTTTAATTACACCGCTTTTCATCGATAGAGAGCTTAACAGATTTTGTATATTAGCCTATTCATGAGTTTTCTATGTAATTAAGTTTTTTTTTTTTAAAAGTAGCGTTTGTCTATTATAGACTTATTCTACATCTTTCTCTTCGATATTGAATTTTCCTACAAGTTCTGTAGATAAATATTCTGTGTTTATTGTACATTTAACATAGTAAATCTGCTTCAAACCTTAAAGGAACTTGCTTTTCGTGAACAAGTTTCGCGTATTCCGTCACATATCTCAAAAACTACTGTAGCTACAGGTCTGGAAGTGGTTTTAATCAATTTTTCAGTTCATTTTACATAGAATACGCTAAATTGTACATCTTTATTAACACCAAACAAATACCCGTAGGGCTTCGTTTCGGCAGGGGAACTGAAATTCAGACGAAACCTTTCACTCTGTATAACTTGGTAACTGAGTATTTTCGGAACTATGTTAATTAGAACTTTTTTCTTCTTTTTATGAGAGGAATCACGCCCTGACTATGGGCACCTTTTTTCAGAACACTCTGTATAAGTGGCTTTTATAGACATAGGGAAAGTAGAAGACGGGAAAGTAACAGGGAAAGTAGAGACGGTGAGATAATGACGGTCAGTGCTTTAATTACATCGCTATCCATCAATTTCAATAATGCAGACAGATATTTAAAAAATGGGAATTTGTAGAACTGACGCCATATAAGGCACTGGCTGCCAGTAACTTGCCGTCTCTACATTCCCGTTCTATAAGCGACTCTAGTAAAAGATCTAATAAGACTACCTCTGTAAACAAAGCCATAATGCACCATAATGGTATCCTGCCATAATGACAGGTGGTTATGGTAACGTCAGCACAGGTAGGGCTCTTACACCAATAAAAACACTAATAGATCAGCTGAAATCAACAAATTTTCATTGGTATAGGTGCCCTACCTGTGCTGACGTCACCAGAATGCACTATGGCTTTGTTTACGGAGGTAGAGATAAGACCCGATTCTAAGCAGGATCTGATAAGACCCGATTGAGTTAAGAGATAAGATACACGTTGATCTGTCGTTCCCCCTGCCTCAAAAAGAGTCGTTAGATCAAATCAGAGGCCCTGAAATTGATCAGGTGCGACCTGAAAACTCTGACACCAGACATGAGCCAGCCAGGTCATTGGATATAACGATATTATTATTATCGATGATTGAAGATGATACATAAGAGATCTGAGTACCCTATTCAAAAATTATTTAGTCACGACTTGTTTCGGCTATATAATGACATTATCAAGAGATACTATATGTCACCTGGTCATATGGAACATATATATATGAATCATATATTCATCTCACATTGATCAGGATTTTAGAGTTTTAAAATTAAAAAAGTTCAATGAACAGTGTTTTTGTCTTTGAACAATCTTTGTCCTGAGCCTATTCATTGGTTCAGTTAATTTTTGTTTGTTTAAAATACTAACTGTATATATGAATCATATATTTATCTCATATTTATCAGGATTTTAGAGTTTTAAAATTAAAAAAGTTCAATGAACAGTGTTTTTGTCTTTGTATAATCTTTGTCCTGAGCCTATTCATTGGTTCAGTTAATTTTTGTTCTTTTAAAATACTAACTGTAAAGTCGCGATTAAACCAGTGGATGCCAAAGGGGGAAGCCATATTCAAAAGATAGGTGACTACTGGATAAGATCATTGTTCTTAGTTTTCATAACCACAAAGATTGAATCATCATTAGCAGCAAGCGAGTGTTTTCCCCATCGATTTCATATCAATAATGTTTTTTTTATAATAAAATTAATCTCCTTCTGTTTAAATGTAAAATATGTTAAAGAATCATTAAATTTCTAGTTATTCTGTTCTCTTTTGTTATAGCCTGATAGTTTTTCCCTCCTTACATAATTGGTGAAGGCACGTCGTGCTTACAATATCAATAATTATAATGTAATGATAAATACGATATGGATTATCTATTTATTCATTGATACAATTACAAATCTCATAAATATGATTGGGATAGAACAACAGGCATAGCCCAAAACTATTCTGCTCCCAAATTTTGATAAATAATAACATGTCTGAAAAATAGGTTATGTTCTTACTGTGGAAATTAAAGTTATTCAATAGAAGAATATGTATCAAAAATACAAGCGGTTGAAAATTGATTAACAATGTCAATCAGGAAGGAGAGTAAATCAATTAATCAGTAGTAGCTCTGCATTCAATCAAACTCTAAATGGGGTGTAAATGTTTGCACCCTGTAAATAAATTATCCAGTAAGTACACCACACATTTCAACCATAGCCTTACTCAAACAAACCTCCACGCAAATGCACTCTTCTAATCATTCTCTACCAATCACTCTCACTCTCATTCAATTTTTTTCTCTCTCTTTTTAGCAAACACAAAACTCATTCGAGGGAGTATGGAGCTTCCCCACCCTGAAATCTCTCCCTCATTCTCTCTTCATTCCCTCTCTCATTCTCATCCTCTCTCATTCGAAAGAGTATGGAGCTTCCCCACCCTTAAATCTCTCTCTCATTCTCTCTTCATTCCCTCTCTCATTCTCTCTTCATTCCCTCTCTCATACTCTCACTCATACTTTTATTTTCGCTCTCACTTGTTCCCTTTCTAGCCTTCATCATTACTCTCCTATTTTCTATCTCTCTCTTCCTTCCTTACTCACGCATATACACACACAATAGCAAATGCTTCTGACACTGTACGATGCAATTCGCTATAGTGAGGTTCACATTATAATGGCAGTGTTGAAAGATAGGAGAAAACCGTTGCCGAACCTCTGTCTTGTCAATGCCTTCTATAGATGGTTGCGGATACAGGTTTATTGATGTAATATTAAGGCTGTTTGCTACACTTTTTTAAAATTAGATAATCTTTTTCAATATAATTGTCAAGATCATTATAAAAGTAAGAAAAAGTGGCAACTGAAATATTTAAGTGGACTAATAAGCGAGTTATGGGTTGTTGAAAGTTCTAACTCCGTTTTCTTTCCACATCATAAACGGTTTCGGATTTTCCATTGGATTTTTTTAATACATTCAGTATATCATTGGCTTTGTTCTAAAATGCGTTTTTTCGAAATTTATGCCAGAATAGACAAATTATCAAATTTACAAAAAATGCTACTTTTTTATTTATGAACGATATGGGGGATAAAATGTTTTAGTTTGGAAACATACATTTTTTGAATCTTTAAGAGAAGTTCTGTTAACATAGTCGAAATCGTTTATGATCTGGAAAGAAAACGTAGTTAGCACGACCCATAACTCGCTTATTAAGGTGCGTACAGATTTACGCACCACGAACATGAGCAATTCACTTCTAATCAGCTGATGTCAAGCTTTTTATATCTGTATCTTACCGTTCCTGTAAAAATACAGATATAGTCAGCTGATTAAAAGTGAATTGCTCATGTTCGCGGCGCGTATATCTTAAGACAACTTAAAATTTTCAGTTGCCACTTTTTCTCACTCTTATAATGATCTTAACAAGAAGAAGAAGATCTGGCAACAAAGCAAAGCAAGAAAGAGATAGCGCTATCCGCTTTGTCGAATGAAAGACAAGGATAGCAATATCATTGGTAATGAAATACTGCCTTAAAAACGTGGATCTTACTATAAACATTCTTCACCAATATAAGAATAGAAATAAAAATAAAAATCTCAGTACACTTTTTGAATTATCTAATCAAAATAATAATTATTTATTTAGTGATTAAATAATTCAAAAAGGGTACTGAGATTTTTATTTTTATTTCTATTTTTATTACAAGTAGCCCTATACAGAAAAGAGATATATTCTTTACCAATCTCTCTCACTCAATGTTTTCTACTCTCTCTTTTCAGCCATCATAAAAATCATACAAGGGAGTATGGAGCTTCCCCACCCTGAAATCTGTCTCTCATTTTCTCTTCATCCCTTCTCTCTTGCTTTCTTTTATCTTCACTATTACTTGTTCCTTTTTGTCCTTCATTATCACTCTCCTATTTTCTATTTCCTGTTCTCTCAATTCCTTCCTTACTCACGCATATACATATTCACATATATATATATATATATATATATATATATAATATATATATATATATATATATATACACAATGGTCTGTCACTGTAGGATGCAATTCGCTACCCATCGCGTAAATAAATTCATGCTGATGCGTGTGCACGTTCAGAAATTCAAAAAGCCGATTCGATACTACTCAAAAGCAGTAGCTCAATATTATTAAATTCGCAAGGGAGACGGGATCTGGGTGTTGTAATGGACTCCAGCGTCCATGGGGGAAGACATCTAATGGTCTTTGCCTGTGCTGATACGAGGGCAACGTTATGGTTTAGATGATATGACTGATTTCAAGATGCCTTAAGTTCAAGATGTTGGTTGTTGGGTTTGAAAGGAGAGGGTCTGACTGTATTAGGTGTTTATGAGAGAAGGTGATTTTGAGCGTGATCAACAATAAATTATTTGCATAATATTTGACTGAAAGATGTTAGCCTACCCTTTAAATAGACAATCATAATATAGGTATACTCCAGAAACTATGGGTTAGAAAATACTAATTCGGAACTATTCAAGTCTAGGTAAGGTATCGATGATGTTCCTTTTGTTATTTAAGCTCAATTTGATTCACATTTTCTGAAAGTTATCTGGTTTCACAACTGGGACTCCCATTAAAATACTAAATACATCAAAATTCTAGATATCAGAAATTAAAGGAAATAATGGAAATTTTACATGCTCATTAAAGAGTTGTTCCGAAAATTTGTTCTACTGAGAATAAATTTATGGTTTAATTCTTTATTGAAAAAACTTTTATTGATAAATTCCGAAGCGCAAAGTTTCGTAAAAAAATATGAATTACAAAACAAAAACCTATAAAGCTTGAATTTTATTTTCAATCGAAATCGACCAACCATAATCTATAACGGATAAAAAATGGCTATTTATGTATTAAGAGCGTAATGCGCGACTCTATCGCTCGCGCAAAACAGTTTTGCAAGAGCGATAAAGAAGCATTACGCGCGAATTACATACAAAAATTTTTCTACAACTGCCCAAACCTGTTGAATTACTTATATAGGCGGAGTTACAATTACCGACTTTCTAGGTTAAGATCTGACCTTTTGGCGAGCTGCTTACCATCAGCTGATTGGCGAGCGTAAAGAAACTCTTCTGCGCATGCACGAATGGTTAGCGAGCGAAAAAGTAGATTCTACTCAGAAATAAGCTGTTTTACGAGGAGAATTGAGTATGTAAATTCTTCTTTTTTTACGCGCAGTTGTAGAAAAAATAATATATTTGTAGTAGGCCTAATTGTTAGCAAGCAAGCTATCAACATCAACAAAATAACAATCAATAAAATTCAATACGAAGGAACAGTTAGTACTTGCATCTTTATCTGCATTGTTCTGTAAATTCAATCTTCAAACCTACTTATTGACGAGAGCGTTTTGCTCGCTAGATTAAAGTGAGTAAGTGCGCGTGCGGAAGTGGTACGCTCTCCCATTATCGTGAGCGTGTGTCATTTGTGTGTCAAACTTTTATAATCGGGAATGAGCTGCGGTCACAAGGGGTGATGTAGTGGTTGGTGGGGGGGGGTGCGTATGGATCCTAGGGTGGAATGGGAAATACAAAAAGGGGTGGGTCTCCTCCAATAACCAGTGCACTAGGGATTCGTTGTGGGCGACGCTCTTTTTTCGGTCGGAAATTTTTTCGGTTCAGAAAATTCTCCTCCCTCTCTGGAAGCCTCACATTTCTGTTAGTGTAGTAGGAGTAGAGCCGTTCCCTCCCCATATTTCATTCAATTTTCTCTGCCCTAGTTCATCATAACTACTGTAGTAACAGTCTAGGTTTGCACTAAAGTAGCGCAATTAGATATTGTATCCTGGATATTTTGAAAACAAGACGGACAAGAAGAAGATGATAAAGGAGGAGGAGAAAAATAGGAATGATGACTACAAGCAGAGCAAAGAGGAAGAACAAGATTGATTGATTGATTGAGTACTTTATTTATGTACATTACAATATATACTGGCTTATGCACTTATATACAATAGCTTACAATACAGCAAAATTATAGATGAATTTACATAATATAGACTAAGAAAATAATTATTGAACTGTATATGATATGAAAAAGCAATTTGTTGGATAATAATTACGTATATTGTTATGCATCTACATAAATTGGCGGAGCTTTGGTCATATCAATGTCCATTCTTCGGAAAGAATATTAAAAATATCCTCCCCACTAACTCTCTACCAAGATGGAAGAGGAGGAGGAGAAGGAGGTAGTGGTGGAGGAGGAGGATAAGGAGAAGGAGGAAGAAGAAGGAGATGGAGAAGGAGGAGGAGCAGGAAGAGGAGGAGAAGGAGGAGGAGGAGAAGGAAAAGGAGGAGAAAGAAGAAGGAGATGGAGAAGGAGAAGGAGGAAGAGATGGTGATAGAGGGGGAGAAGAAGGAGGAGGAGAAGGAGAAGGAGGAAGAAGAAAGAAATGGAGGAGGAGGAGGAGTAGGAGGAGGAGAAGCAGGAGGTTTCGTTTTATCAAAAAAAAATTCAACTTACTTTCTAGCGTTAAAATTAAAAATCAGTAAGAGTAAAATAACATGATGAATCATAAATACAGACTGTAGAAGGAGATGAACGTCATGAGAGAGGACAAAGGAAATAGGAGAGAGAAAAAATAATAGCCTAGGAACGAATCATGGCGATGACATCAGGAAGAGAAAAGGAAGAAGTGAAGGAATAAAATGCAGAAGTAGAAGAAGAAGAAGAAGAAGAAGAAGAAGAAGAAGAAGAAGAAGAAGAAGAAGAAGAAAAAAGAAAGAAAAAGAAGAAGAAGAATGAGAAGAAAAAAAGAGCAACAACAACAACAAAAACAATAATAATAATAATAATAAGAACAAGAGAAAGAGAGCAGAGACTTATAAAAGGATGAAATCATGTTCTGAAAAAAGAATATCAAAATGAAATATCATTTTTATTCACATAGGGAAGGTTCATTAGAATGCCTTGATCTTATTTGTAAGAATAGTTCATATGCTTGAACAGGTTATAGGAGATAGAAGATACTGTAGTTATAGATCAAACTAAGAGAATCAATTGCATGTTTCTCTGAATTTATAATTCACTTGAGGTAGCCTGGGTTTTTTTCATACAGACTTAATTCCGAAAAACTTTCACCCTACCAGAAAAACTACCCTTTTGCAAGTACACTTGTATCGCACTCTCTCAACCCATCCCTCCCTCTCTATCTCTTCCCCATTCTTGCACCCTTCCCTCCCGCTATTCCAGACTTTCTCCTGTGTAGGGGTGCAGTGCTAGGAAAACAGTACCAGGTGTCATTTCAGAAACAGAAACAAGGAAGAGGAAGGAATATGAAAAAGAGGGGGTTGCAAACCACCCGAGGGTGTAGGGCAGAAGGGATGATAGTAGTACCCCGCCAAGGGGTGGTTTGGGAGGGGTGAAGGGAGTGACGTCACATGGTGATCATGCCCGCTTAGATGTGGAGTCTGGAACAATACTGTGAGTACTGTACTCGTACACAGTGCGTGATGTGAGTGTCCAATTTATTCTCCGGCTTGTAGAGCTAGGTTAGGAACAGTTCGCCAATGTTGTTGCAGTTTGTTGCTATTTTTCCTCCGAGAGTGTAGAGTGGTGATTGTAACAGTCGAAATCTTCCGTTTGTGATTTTTGTTGGGGAACACCAACTTTTCATTATCATTTTATTCCTAAGAAAAGCCTATAATATTCATAATTCATTACTATCTTTGTAGTGACAGTATATCCATAACATTGAATTCCATAATAGCACAGCTCATATTGACACAGGCAGTGTCGTCAATTGACAAAAGTGAATATCTTTTTTTTGTAGTTGAGAATTTGATATTGTAGTAATTATTCATATTGAATGAAAAAGACTAAGAAATTGTCAAAAACCACAGATTTATTGATACTTAGAAAGACCGGTTTCGGTTATTACACCATTGTCAATCTCTGATAGACTCAGTTTATCAGAGATTGACAATGGTGTAATAACCGAAACCGGTCTTTCTAAGTATCAATAAATCTGTGGTTTTTGACAATTTCTTAGTCTTTTTCATTCAATGTGAATATCTTTATTCAGTTTCAAGTTTATTATGAAATGATAAACTTACCTTCCTGATAATGTATGTTTTTAAACTATCATAACTCTGCTGTTTATGAATCGATTTTGCTCACTCTTTGCAAGATCAGTTTATGAAGCATATCAATGTCTATATTTTGTATACACATACATTTCACTGTGAAATTGACAGTTATCAAGTAAAATTGAGTTGAATGATTAACAACCCAAGTTTTGGGTTACATTCAAAATCTTCTTTGAGAAGTTTCTAATAATTATTAGACTTTGACAAGTGAATATTTTTATTCACTTTCAAGTTTATTATGGAATAATAAACTCGCCTTCCTTATAACGTATGTTTTTAAACTATCATAACTCTGCTGTTTATGAATCGATTTTGCTCACTCAAAGATCAGTTTGTGAAGCATTTCAATGTCTATATTTTGTATACACATACATTTTACTGTAAAATTGTCCGTTCTCAAGTAAAATTGAGTTGAATGATTGACAACCCAAATTTGGGTTACATTCAAAATCTTCTTTGAGAAGTTTCTAATAATTATTAGACTTAGACAAGTGAATATTTTTATTCAGTTTCAAGTTTATCATTAAAAAAACTTTCCTGATAATGTATGTCTTTAAACTATCATAACTCTGCTGTTTATGAATAGATTTTTCTCACTCAAAGATCAGTTTGTGAAGCATTCCAATGTCTATATTCTGTATTCACATACATTTTACTGTAAAATTTACCGTTTTCAAGTAAAATTGAGTTGAATGATTGACAACCCAAATTACAGGGAGTCTATGGTTTGCAAACTGAAACAAGTAACTTGGAAGTAGTTGATGAAGAAGAGCTTTGTGGGGGTGGATGTATTGTTTTAGACTCAATATAGAGGTGAAACGTGTTTTTTGTTTTGAACTTCGATACCATTGACAAGAGTATCACCGATATATAAAGACGCAACAGGAGAATGTGCAATTACAACTGAGTGGAAAGTGGAAATTGAGAACTATTTACTTATCAGTTTGATGGAATGGGTCATGGTAATTCGCGTACATCTCCCAGTATACCAGATGGATGTGTTCCCAGCCCTAAAAGGTAAATAAGCATGGATACCAATATACCAATATAATGATATTTTTGTAAATTCAATGTAGTCCTTGAAATAGTATCATTATAAATCATATCCATCCTAATCAAGTTAATAAATTAATTTTTAGGGCTGTGTTCCCAGCCCTAAAAGGTAAATAAGCGTGGATAACAATAGATATAATGGTATTTTGGTAAATTCCAATGTAGTCCTTGAAATAGTATTATTATAACTCATATCTATCCTAATCAAATTAATAAATTAATTTTTAGGGCTGTGTTCCCAGCCCTGAAAGGTAAATAAGCATGGATACCAATAGATGTAATAATATTTTGGTCAATTATATAGTCCTTGAAATAGTATCATTATAGCTCTGGTATTAATCATATTCATTATAATGGAAATTATTATGGATGTACGTTATTACTTTCCTTGCCCTATTACCATAGGTAAGGAAAGTATTGCTTTCCGAAAAAATTAGGGTACCCCAATTTCTAAATTTCTATACGTTTCAAGGTCCTCTGAGTCCAAAAAAGTGGTTTTTGGGTAGTGGTCTGTATGTGTGTGTGTATGTGCGTCTGTGTACACGATATCTCATCTCCCAATTAACGGAATGACTTGAAATTTGAAACTTAAGGTCCTTACACTATAAGGATCCGACACGAACAATTTCGATCAAATGCAATTCAAGATGGCGGTTAAAATGGCGAAAATGTTGTCAAAAACAGGGTTTTTTGCGATTTTCTCGAAAACGGCTCCAACGATTTTGATCAAATTTATACCTGAAATAGTCATTGATAAGCTCTGTCAACTATCATAAGTCCCATATCTGTAAAAATTTCAGGAGCTCCGCCCGATCTATGCAAATTTTGATTACAGATTCCCAATTATCAGGCTCCAGATACAATGTAAACAAAAAATTTCAAGTGGAAAAGATTAGGCATGAAATTCTCTACAATTAATGTTCAGTAACATTTTCACCTAAAATTGAAAATAAGCTTGAAATTTGAGAAAATGTGATTATTCAATTGCAAACTGTTGGCAACTGTTGATTCTATTAAATCATTCACTATGAAGAGATAGCAGACCTCGTGTGTCTCCAGCGTTATTGTCCTGTCACCAGCTGGTTCAGATCTTTGAATAGTTGACTTTAGATGTGCGAGAACACTAGCGTCAGGTGATCAATTTTCATAACGGCAAGGGAAGTTGTGTGAGTGCGCCATACCAGATTTGTATGCATGGTGTTTATTCTTTATTAATTATACAATGAGTATAATAACTCATATCCATCCTAATCAAATTGATAAATTAATTTTTAGGGCTAAGTACCCAGCCCTGGAAGGTAAATAAGCATGGATACCAATGAATATAATGATATTTTGGTAAATTCCAATATAGTTTTTGAAATAGTATCATTATAACTCATATTCATCCCAATCAATATAATGGAAATTATTATGGATGTATGTTATTTTATGCATGGTATTTACTCTTTATTAGTTCATACAATGAGTACATCAACAAAATGATAGGGAGAGAAAAAATGAGGTAACCTTGTGATAATCCTCTCCCAAATTTGAATAAGGTTACACATAGTCCAAAATAGGTTAAGTCTTGTAGTTATAAAAACAAAACCTTTAATATGAACTTTGTTGTATTCGATTGAAGTTATTCAGTTTCAACGCATTTTGTGATTAAAGCGGCCCCAGATGTCACACTGTTGTGTGATGAACCACAAGCATGGTTCAATCCACCCTCCTGTATCTCAGGTTAACAAATGGATCGTGTCTTTGATATTATTAGTCACCCACATCTGCTCTGCATAATCAGCTCATACATTATTATGCCACTCAGTATGATCATTAATAATGTACAAAGCAATATGGCCATCTCTAGTTACAAATCAATTCTGACTGGAAGCTACTATATAGTAGTGGTACATCTGCTATCTATGTTTCGTTATTTTCATAATTATCGTATTTGAGCTCTCAGTATTTCATGTTATTTTTCAAAATTGAGATCATAAATCCTTCATTTCCTCTAGTGAGGTCCACGTTATAATGACCGTGGAGAAAGATAAGAGAACAACGTTGCCGATTATCAATCTTGTCAATGCCTTCTATAGACGGTAGCTGATACACGTTTATTAATGTAAAGGTGCGTACATATACACGCGCCGTGAACATGAGCAATTCACTTTTAATCAGCTGACTATATCTGTATTTTTACAGAAACGGTAAGATACAGCTATAAAAAGCTTGGCATCAGCTGATTAAAAGTGAATTGCTCATGTTCGCGGCGCGTAAATCTGTACGCACCTTCATATTAACTATTTATTCTCGTTTAAAATAGTCATTTATATTTTATTAAACAAGAAATTATATTTTCCAATAATTTCATAATGTATTTTCCAATTGAGATGAAATATTTTGTTAATTAATTATTAATTCCATATTGTTAAAAGACAATCTGGCAACAGAGCAAAGCGAGAAAGAGAAAGCGCTATCCGCTTTGTTGAATGATAGACAAGGATAGCAATACCATTGCTAATCAAACACTGCCATTATAACGTGGACCTCACTATATCAGTAATTACAGTCACTGTAATGGATCTTCCAGTTCAGATCAATACTGATATTTTTTTAATTTTTCCACTATATTTGTATTTCAAAATTTTCAACATCATTATCAATTCACATTGTATTTAATTTATTATCTGGATCATTATTGACAGGTTTTCATATCCAGTTCCTGGTAATAGAATTCTCATGAAATGAAATGATTATCTTTGGTTCCAGATATTTAAACGTTTCTATTCCAATGCATTCATATCGATTCAATGCTAGTGACCCCCTGGGTTGGAGAACTCGCTCATGAACTGTTGTATTGTAATCTTTGCAACCCCCAATTCTTAATTATACAGAGTTGGTGAAAATTATGAAAACAGCAAAATATTTCCTTTACAAGAACAATTTGACCTGTAAATAGGTTCGAAGAATACGTGTTCAAAATTTGAAGCTGATTGATCAATTCTTTCTAAAGCTATTGTAGAACATACAAACAGACGGACAACGACTTTGGCCTTCAGTAAGTCAGAAGTGAGAACTCGCTAACGCTAGTTCAATTAAGGCTTTATCATTCACTCAGTTATCTATTTATAATTTATTCATTTTTCTGAAATAATGAGAATATTATTATTACAAAATCATTCATTGATGATATTATTCATTTTTCAATTATTGTTATGGTGAAATCATATAATCAATTATCTGAGTGTTCATTGGAAGAAAACCTCGAGATCCATAGAAAAGGACTAATTTAAATAGTACGTGATACAGCAATTTCCTGGCTGAGAATGACGTCCTCGTAAGCTTGTGCTGTTCCGTGGGTAATAGGATGGTTTTAGTTGAATAAATTTGGCTCGGATATTGCTCCAGTATTCTCTGAACCTCGAAGCATAGAAATAGGATTGATTGATTCAAATTCTAGTCGAAAATGAATTCGTCAAAACATATAATATTCATGTCATTAGTCCAGTAATGAATGAATCCACAAACGGGTATCATATTCATGTCATAACTCTTCATTTTCAAATAATCTCCACTATCGTCAAAGTTTAGCCATTCAAACAAGGTAACATCCATCTCACTATGAGGGTTGCAATGCAACATTCAGGCTTGATCCCTCATCCTGAGTTGCAATTAATATTTTCAATGATTTCCACGCTGAATAGGGGATGCAGAATTCATTTACTACACTACACAGATAGAAGCCGTATATTCCTCTCCTCATTCACTGCTTTATATCATTATCTCATGCAGTGCTCCCATTTCATTTTCATCTCATCTCTATTTTATAGCCTTTCTCTCCGTATTCTATGCACTCCTTTCTTCTCATCTCTCACCTTTGTCAGCTTCTCAAATCCCGCCTTTCATCTCTTTCTATATTCACCACGATGTGTGTATTCTTATCATCACAACACAGTACTTCAATGGTAGAGAGCAACCCTACATCTTCTGACGTCATTACAGCTGAATCTTTCATCTGGGAATGCGGTGGATGTTTGTTATTTTTCCATGCTCTTGGTGATTGAAGCTGGGATGGGATATTATCTGACAATGGCAAATGAATGTGTTCACATTCAAGTTGCAGTTTCATGTAACTTGTACACGCTATATCATCTTTGGAGATGTGTAATATTATAGTTAGAGGTGGAGGATAGAGAGGGCAAACATGTTGAAGATGAAGAAAATAGAGATGAACAATAATGTTTTGAATGATAAGGGGTTTCGCATAGTTTGAGCTCGTACTTGAGTATTTTAATCCACATGAGGAAGTATTTTTAGTACTGGAAATAAAATACGGTAATCAATGATCATGAATGTATAAAAACTAACTTATGAATGCATATTTACATCACGCATAATATATTAATGTGTATTACTACTTTTGAATATTGGGATTGGTGTCTGATTTCAAGCAAAATTAGTTGAAATTTCAATGAAGTTGTGTCTTTAATCTGATGTTGGATGTTGATAACGATAAGTTAGAAAACAAATATGTTATCTATATAATAAGAGAGAGTAGGGTTGTCGCATCAAAACATGTCAACCAGAGACAAGAATAATATAGTTCTTACTTATCCTTCATCTATGATGTCAACTTTTGGATTGCATAACGGAAAAACGGGAACGATTTAGAACTGGCTTATACACGTACAGGATGGGAAAATTATGTTTGACGCATCATCACGTCTGGACTGAAATTAACTTGAAATTTTACATATAGATTCTTAATTAACCGATCATGGTAGTAGGCCTACTTCAAACTCTTCAAGATTCCACTCGGTCAAGTTTTCAATTTGTCAAGTTTTGAAATAGACCTTCGCGGAGCACAGGTTACCTGCTAGTGTAATATGAATAAGTAATACAAATAAGTTTTAATAATATAATAGCTGATAACAAATACATTAAAATTCTCATTTTCTCTCCATAAAGAATAATATTAAACAATAACAAAAATAATGATTTTTCTACTAATATCATTTTCATTAAGATCTAGCGCCAAATTGATGGAAATTTTTGACTTGAACCCCTAAAAACTGGATTACAGACTGAGTCCTTTTATAAGAATTAAATTTGTCAGTTTTTTATCACTCATGGTCAATTTTTGTATCACCCCCAGAACTAAAACAATTCTAAAGGTTTTTCTTTTGAGCGATGAATAATCCAGCAGCTGGATTGATTCTGCCTTATCATGATATCACAGCCTATTAAATAATTCCTTATTTATGTTAATTTACTGTTATTTTATTTTATGAAACCTCATTTTGATAGGCTATACTCAATTGAGCCAACGCTCAGTCTGTCCTGTAATATTGGAATAAATTCTCAAAATTCAAGCCCCATTTCAAGGCAAAACAGCGTGAAATGATTCAATTGAGAATTATTTCCAGCAACTTGTGAACCTTGTTCTTTGCAAAACGAGGGTGACGAGCAAGCATTGTCTTGCCAAGGTGAGTCTCCGGCTGGGGAAGACGGAATGGTGACAATGAATCTTCTTTTGTTGATTGATTGCTTAATATAAGAATCAGGGGGAAGACACCTAAACACAATTTTTCTCTGTCCAGCAGCTTCATCAGTTGCTCTTCTCCAACTCATATTTTTCTCTCTTTCTATATCTCTCTCCTCCTCTGCTCTTCTCCAACTCATCTCTTTCTCTTTTTCTGTATCTCTGTCCTTCTCTCCTCTTCTCCAACTTATATCTTTCTCTCTTTCTCTATCTCTCTGCTCCTCTTCTCTCCTCCAACTTATCTCTTTCTCTTTTTCTATATATCTCTCCTCCTCTGCTCTTCTCCAGCTCATCTCTCTCTCTCTTTCTATATCTCTCTCCTCCTCTTTTCTTCTCCAACTCATCTCTTTCTCTCTTTCTATATCTCTCTCGTCCTCTTCTCTTCTCCAACTCATCTCTTTCTCTCTTTTTATACCTCTCTCCTCCTCTTCTCTTCTCCAACTCATCTCTTTCTCTCGTTGTATATCTCTCTCCTCCTCTGCTCTTCTCCAACTCATCTCTCTCTCTCTCTCTCTTTCTACATTTCTCTCCTCCTCTTCTCTTCTCCAACTCATCTCTTTCTCTATCTCTCTCCTCCTCTTCTCTTCTCCAACTCATCTCTTTCTCTCTTTCTATATCTCTCTCCTCTTCTTCTTCTTCTCCAACTCATCTCTTTCTCTCTTTCTATATCTCTCTCGTCCTCTTCTCTTCTCCAACTCATCTCTTTCTCTCTCCATATATCTCTCTCCTCCTCCTCTTCTGCTCTTCTCCAACTCATCTCTTTCTCTCTTTCTATATCTCTCTCCTCCTCTTCTCCAACTTATCTCACTCTCTCTCTTTATCTCTCTTCTCTTCTCCAACTCATTTCTTTCTCTCTTCTTATATCTCTCTCCTCCTCCTCTGCTCTTCTCCAACTCATCACTTTCTCTCGTTCTATATCTCTCTCATCCAACTCATCTCTTTCTCTCTTCATATATCTCTCTCCTCCTCCTCCTTCTATATCTCTTTCCTCCTCTTCTCTTCTCCAACTCATCTCTCTCATCTACCGTTTGACAATTTTTCCCCCATCATTCGTTCTTTCCCTCATCAAAACTGTTTTCAGCTCTGCTTTATTAAAGAACGGAAAAGTGGGCTCCAAAGGGACAGGGAGAATGTAGGCAGTCACTTTTCTTCCTTCAAATTACAGGAATTAATTTCTACACAAAGCTTTTCACCCCTCTTCACTGCTAGTCTGACTTTTCTGCTACAGCCTCGTCAGTTTTTTCAAAAAGAACTGTTTTGCTCTTATTCAATTATTGTTGTACAGAATTCTTTCAAATCATACAAAATTAACTCAAAATGAATACATGACAATTCACTTTATTTATATCTATAAATAAAAATAAATTGATTATTGAAAATAAATTTATTTATTAACATTATTTGAAAAAAGTACAACACGAAGAGGTTTACAGCTAAACGCCAAAGCAAACCTCATTTACACAAAAAGTATGACACAAATGATTTAGAAATATTATTGAGAGCTTAAAATTAAAAAGCAAAACAAATCTAGAAAAAAGGTTGCTTGGAGAAAAAACTGTTTTAGAAATAAGATCATGATATTAAAAATTTTGATAAAACTAGATTAAAAAACAGAAAAATGTTGTTTAAAAGAAGATAAGAAAGTTAGAAAAAATTGATTATAAATAAGAACTAAATATTAAAAATTGAAAAAAAAACTTAATCAAGAAAACGATAAGAAAATGAACGGGGTAAAAATGAAAGGAAGTACCACCGCTAATTAGCTAGTGATAATGGATAAATTTCTGGTATTTTTGAGAAGAAACATAATAAATATTCAAAAAGATCGTATTTCTTTTCTGAAAGTGTGATTGTATGAATTTCCAGGAGCTTTTAATCAATACTTATAAATTGGAGTCCAGTGTATTTGGGCTTTTATTGGTCGTATATCTACTCTTGCTCTCACAGGATAAAATCCAGTATAACACTATCAATTTCCAATTTCATGTGAATTTCCGTTATTTCTTTGAATGTCTTATCAACATGACTTCACGTTTCGATTTACTTTAAAACACGACTCTTGTTTTACCGGCCAGGATAGCCGAGTCGACTAAGGTGTTGCACCTTTCATTCTGCTACAGCTACCTGGTCGCGGGTTCGAATCCAGCCGAATCCATTCGAATCGGCATGGACGTTTGATCATCTCATAAATCACACATGCACTTCCCATTACCCACGCACAAGCAAAACTCTCATGTAGGCATCATCCGCAATAAAAAAGGCAAAGTATTTGCCTTTTTCAAATTTGATTTATTTGAATGTAGGCCTACAGAAATGATTGAAATTCGATTTTTCAATTCTTTGGTGATTCTTACAACATATTTCAAATCCCCAATTTCTCTTGTAGAATCATCTAATTGATTCAAAATAAAGGTTTCCAATTATCTAATAATTATTAAATACAGAATTTCACATTCATCGTCTATCTAGCTGAACTATTTCTACGTCACTCTTGCTGTCTTTGATGATTTTTTCCCTTTCATCTGTTACATCTTTATTTTGTCAATTTTATGTTTTGTTAATCCCCATCAATATCATAATTCATAATTCCAGTAATCGAATGGTACAATTCAATTAGCATGATTGATTGTGTCAGATTGTGTTGATTCACAGCAAACAGCGTCTAATGTATAGCTGTTATTGGATAAATAGGCTTACCGGCTTAATGTATCAGCTATATTGATTGTCATGTTAAGCCCAGGCTTACGCAGCTGACCCTACAGTAATAATCCCTAAATCCGAAATCAGGATGACCGGGGCTCATTATCAGTAGCATCACGTAGATATGCTTGCGTGATAGGGACTCAGTATCAAAATTTCCGGATTGGTGGTGTTATATAGAGACTGAGGGTTTATAAGAAAATAGTGGATTTGTGGATATTAGACCGCTGAGTCATTGAGATGCGTGGAGTAACATTTCACTGGAAGGGATAAAGCTGAAAGGGCTCTGAGGTTGAGGGCTCAACGATATGAAAGGGCTGACTAATGATGTTAGCAGATTTGCAGATGTATCTTACGATAGGAGAATCAAGACGTTGATATGTGTAGCCCCATATTCAGATAGGTAACCCATGAATTTGCTATGTTGAAATGATTTAACATCTAGAAATTGATAACTATATGATTACCTACTACCATTGAGAAACGATAGCATAAGTAGATATCCCATGGTATAGGGCGTTTATGTCGCAACTTTTACTGTTATCCCAAGCCGATAGTTCACGTAGTTCTTTCCTATGCAGTTGTGTGACGCTGGTAGTCTCTCAAATTGTGCCGTTCATACACTATCACCCCAACAAAGCAGTAAAAATTGACAATAATCGACAGTAATCGGCTTGAGATAACAGTAAAAGTTGCAACATAAATTCCCTATACCATGGGATATCTACTTACGCTATTGTTTCTCTATGCTACTACTATCCTATACTATTAAACGAGCAACTTCTGTTTATATGTTTAGATGTTTATATGTGTGTATTTCACCAGACCTCGAAAACGGCTCTAACGATTCTCACGAAATTCAGAACATATTAGGTTTATAATGTAAAGATTCGATTGCACTAGGTCTCATCCCTGGGAAAACTCGCTGAAGGACATTAAAAGGATAATTATTATTCATCCTTGAAAAAACAGCTGATGATAATAAATTATTTCGTTGTCTGTAGGTGATGGAAGTGAGTTAGCGAGTTCATGTGTGTGGGACTGTGTCAAAATTATGACTCAGCTGTTGAACTTTTGTAATCATTCAATCAGATACTTAGTGCCAAAGACCTTAAAGAGATATAGACCCACAATGCCTATGCCTTCCCAATGATAGCTCTTACTTGAAATTGAAGGCCGCCATTGGGGTATTTTAGCACGAGATATTATATATTATTTATTTGTAATACTATAGATCACAAAGGCATTGGTGGCATTGGTATGTAATAATCTTATGGGTTGCCACCTCAATGGCGGATTTCAATTCCAAGTACGACGCTAGCGCTGCATGTGAGTCTATGCATCTTTAAGGTCTTTGCTTAGTGCCGGTTGCAAAAAAGGCGGGCCATTTTCAATCCTGATTAATTCCAGTAGATCTATCTTTTTTAAATGGTCTTCTCTGATTTGGCTCACGTGAAGTTAATGAGGATTAAAATGTAACCGGCGTTTGTGCAACTGGGCCTTCGTGAGGGAAATTTTTGCATTCCTCTGGGAATTAATCTCAATTTACTGTGATTAGATAGAACATTTCTGTATGAATGTTATTATAATTTCTTCTTTCGTAATAATTTTTTTATTCTTTTGTACTCCAGAGCGAAGCTCGGTCCCCGATATTATGATTAACCGTAGATCTTATTTCCATTCATCTTCGATAATATGACTGATTCATTCAACAGGTTAGCAGTATATTGAGACGCGACGTGACATGTGACATGAGTCTGATAGATGAGCTAATATAATATGATCATATTATAATGTTCACATTGAGACCAAGCTAACACATGCGATCATAATGGTATTGAGTCATCCATAGCAGACTCGCGTCGCATCGTGTCACGTCGCGTCAGGTCATTAACGACAAGCCTGATAGTTGAATAATATCAGAATCAATATAATTTCATCAAAAGAATCAATATAGGACCGTCTGATGAAACATATTGAGAACATTGATGAGGGGAACATTTAATCCCAAGTCTTCTTTGTTTTAGTTTAAACCAAGACTCATAGTTTGAATATGTATAGAATACCACTTCTGGATTGATCATTTGTCCTGTAAAACTGTGTTTACACCAAAGTTATTAACAATATAATTAAAACTTAAATCTTATAGATTATATTAGATTGAACATAACTTATCATACACATGATGAACATATGTGTTTGTCAAGTTCCGTTCAATCTAATAGAATCTATAAGGATTAAGTTACTGTATTAACATTTTGTTAATAACTTTTGTGTAAACGCATCTTAATCAATAAATAGTAGGAATGATTTTTAATCACTCTTATTCTTGGCTGATTTAGGAATTGTGGCTTCGATCTGTTCAGAGTATTAAAATATTTGAATATTCAATTCAGAATATCAAGAGAAGTTACAGAAGGGAAGTCACCCTTATTTTTATTCTAATTCTTTCTATCCTTAATACCATGGCCCCTAATTGCGTAAAGTGTGATCTCAAGAAATCCTCTTATACTTGATAATTTTGGAGAGGGAGCTACGCAGGGTTGAGAATAATCTTGAAGCAAGAAATGTAGCTGAATATGGAGCGGAAGTGAATGGGAATTTGAATATTGATTACACGTTTTCTCCGTTGAACCTGCTGAGTTTCAATTAGGAATCACCTACTCTTTCAACTCCCTTTCCTGTTATCGAACCTGACCCCTCCACCATTCAATATTCAACAGAATTATTTACATTAAATTTTGTTTTGCCAATACGCAGAATATGATATGTTGCATCTGATTGGATATAGGCTTCTTTTGTTTGTGGGGTGGGCTACATGTTGGTATAAGTGTGTGAATATCAACCCATTTACAATTGAACCCGTATTTTTGTTCCAGATTACCATCTCCATTTCATGGAGGGCAACAAGGAGGACAAACGAGCATCCCTACGCCAGTTGTACATAGATCTCCAGCAGTTCAAGTCCAAGGTAAAATAATAATGCAATAATGCAGCTGAAGGATTTTCAATGGTTGAAAGATATTATCATAATTACTACTGCTGTTTTTGTACGTTGAGCTACCGTATCGTAATTAAAACTATTTATTTCCTACAAATAGGAAATATTTACCGGTAGATATTTTTTGTTCCTTATACAGAAGGTCCTGCTATAACTAAATACAGAACAGGAAAGATCAAACGATCAAATCCATTGTCTTACATCTGTCATCTACATCTTTTGCGCTATAAATTTCCAAAGAAATTTTTGAATTAAGCGCATTTTGGCAGTTGCTCAGCGCTAGCGCTACCTTCTGGAAGGACGTTCAAACTGCTTTATTTGTAAACAAAACGAAGAAGTGGTTAGTGGTTAGGTGACGGGTAAAGTTTATAAAGTTTACAAGTCTTTTGATGTTTATTTATTCTCTACTGAGTTTATACAAGTAGATCTATATATAATGATATTCATAAATTTGCTTGTATGATGTCAAGTTTAAAAAGATAAACGGGTTATTTGTTTGGGATGGTTGATGTTCAATCTAATCTAAACTATGCGGTTAGTTGAATTTTATGAGTCAACGTTCTTATAAATAATTATAGTAATATCGTTTAAGTGGTCTTTTATTTAGGTAAAAATTATTTACTGTGTTTTAACATTCAATTTACCTTTATTCTTCTGTTAATAAATTCCTCTGGTCTCTCTGAATGTTCTTGAAACTGTTGCTAAGAGTACCGGCAGATTTTTAGAGTTAGGAAAATGATGAATTTTGTATGTTGTTATGCCTACTTGTGAAAATAATGTATTAGGTAAGCAATAATGACATAATTAGTTTCTCAAAGTATTGAATCAATTATTTTTCTGATACATGTACGTACTTACTTTAACTTAGATCTTTACATTTTTTCTCATAAGTTGATAGGCTACACTTACGGTAACTCATGTACTAACAGTAGGTAGCTTAGCCTCTAGGCTGCTTCTAACCTATTTCATTTATTAATATTTTGTCAAATTTCCTAAACAGTTATGTTATTAGCCTACCTAGTATGTCTATCCACTTTTCTCATAGTTGGATCACACCTAACTTGCCATTATTGTAAAACTATATTCATCTACTAAAATATAAATTTGAACTACGGTATAAAAACAACCTGATCGTAGTACTGTTTTTACTTTTTTTGTAAGGATAATATTCCTAATTATCTCTATATTTTCCCAACTCTCTGAAGTGTAACTTATTATCTACAAAATGCAAGTACCGGCGTACTGGTAGCTGTAAGTAGTTTCAGGCCTATCGACCATTTTCAAAGTTAAAAGATAAAGAACCTATAAATACAACGAATCACTAGCACCTTTATATAATTTTATTTCTGACATGACTAGTTTTCTTGTGTTTATCCCATTTTCATATTGGGATAAATACCCAAAACTATACTCTGTACAAACTTTCTTGGGATGGAGATGCATGGCAGAGAAAGCATACAGCGGGAGGGATACAGAGGCACGATGTTGCCGTTTTGAAGCGGCCAGCGTTCTCCAACTTCTAGCGACTGTTCATGTGCTCATGCTACACATGCGAAGTTTCCTGTCTGAAAGCAGTCAAACGACTGACAAATTGGCAACTGTGCTTCTACCTATGACTCTATTCATAGCCACCTTTAATACCTGTATTAGAGGTAGCTATGCTCTATTAATCACTGTAATTGGCTGATCTCCCTCCATTTTCTTTCCGCCGCATATTCCTCCAAGTCAGAAGTAATTTTGTACGGACTATAGTTGTGTTGGAAATAAAATAGCTAATGTAGTCTAAGGGTGCTGTTATTCTTTGTATTCAAACTTTTCAAGAAGCCTCATCGAAATACACACCGTACCATATATTTGTGTGAGACTGGGCCGCGAACCACACGTTAACGCCGCACCTCCAAATGGGTACCTACTATGCGCATTTGTGTTAGACTGTTTACTAACTTCACAGCAGGAGGTCGATTTAACTATTAATTTGTTTGTCAATCCACTTAAATTGTTGAATTTTCAGGAAATGGCGCACTCAAATGTCCCTCTGCAAGTAGCTCTCGATCGACAAGTCCATCGCATTCATTCATACCAACACCGCGAGTGACGAATCGGACATCACTCAATGAGAAGCAACTAACAAGGTATGGTTATTATCTATATTTACTCCTATTCCAATGTTACATTCAGGAATTTCACATGAAATTATCACAATTGGAAAATCCATGCAATAACAATAACTACAGCAGTGTATACATAACTAGAAACCACAAGTGTAAATGCTTCTATAGAAAATGATTTATACTGTAGTTAGATTAACTTCAGGTTGAAATTGCCATCAATCCTGGTAAAGAAGATTAATGCTTCCCATTCAATGCTAACATTTGAGAGTGAATCTCGATATATATCAGTTTCCTATTGGAGCAAATGCATCAATGTTTTGGAGCAGTCTAAAAAAGCAATCGACAATCATCAATAACAGAACTCAGGACCAAAAGTAGAAGTGGAAGCGTCCCTCGATCTATTCCACAGGAACATAGAAGCACATTTTACAGCCTAGCATCCTCACAAAACGTCTCGTATTCTTTGGTTTAGATTAATCTGTTACTGCTGACATGGTGACCAAACAGAGTCGCCTCGTACATTGAAAGTCAGTCAAATTCAGATTTTTTTTGTGTTGGTTAGAATACAAATAGAATATGCTGTCGAATAATTCCATCTTCTCAATTTTTGATTGCCACACGAATCAGAAGTGCAGCTGATGTTTGTCAGAATTGATGTTTTAATACAATAACTCTGCGTAAAAAATGCTAGAGAAACAAGAAACATTGAAAAAGAATGCAATACGATTTTTGCTGAAGAAAAAAGCAAAAGAAATATAAATATAAAATAGTTGGTGATTAAAGGAAGAAGGTCTGGCTTACATTTCAAACCGTGGAGGAATTTCTCGTATGTAAAATTAAGATAGAAGGCAGAATTCCTCGATTTAGTATTAAAACAGTGAGCAGTGAAGGTAAAGGGTAGCGGGGAGTGTTGAAGTTATAGATTTATTCAAATGTGTCGAACATTTTTGAGCGGTGAAACTATGGTATAAATTGGTCTTTAGAACCGAAATCGGTCTTTACTTTCAATAAAATCTGTGGCTTTTGATAATTTCTTAGTCTTTTTATTCAATTTGATAGTTTCATTATGTTTCCAATTCTCCAATTTTTATTTTATTATTTATTTATTTACAATGCAAATAACACTAATGTAATAACATTGAAAGATAAAATAATAAGGTAGTCCTTGTGCTATTTTTCTTCCAAATTTATAGATGACAAAGTCCAAGATAAGGTTAGAATTTTTACTGTTGAAGTTAAGTCACTTTGTCTCCAATCAAATATTGAAATAAACTTTCTTCTTTGGTCGTAAAACGTGGTTGGTAGAAGTTTGAAGGAAGGGGAGATATTTATATACATGAAGTACTTTTCAACACTCAGCTATTTTCGCCGCTCCACTATGTCTTGACCCTTAGGCCCTTAGAGCATAAAAGTTTGATATGTCAGTGATTTGAAGAATTAAGTAATTCCATAGGTCCATAGTTTTTATCATCAGAAATATAATCCAGTGATGTTTTATAGTAATTGCTTGTTGCCCATTATGATGTTCAGTACAGAGCATAAATTTTCAATTTTTCATTTTTCAGTGGACGAGCCGGTAGCATTGCTCGCAATTCTCCTACAGCTGTAAATAGTCCCTACAGTTCACCTTCTAATAAGAACTCCATGCTTGACAAGTTCAAACTATTCAATTCAAAAGAAAAGAACAAGCCAGGTAAGTGATACCTTTTTATTAGTTAATAATCTATCTAATCTATAATATAGTGAAGGAAAGAATTGGCTCAGGCCTATACACGTACAGGATAGGAAATTCACGAATTACGCATCATCACGTCTGAACTACTGGACTGATTAAGTTGAAATGTTGCATATAGATTCACAATTCACCGAGGATGGCTATATTTCTCAGTTATATGTGATCTAGTTGATAGTGTCATTCTGCGACTCGCTTCTAACAAAGTGAGGTCCACGTTATAATGGCAGTGTTTGATTATCAATGCTATTGCTATCCTTGTCTATCATTCAACAAAGCGGATAGCGCTATCTCTTTCTCGCTCTGCTCTGTTGCCAGATCGTTTTTTAACAATGTAGAATTGATATTTAATTGACAAAATATTTTATCTTAATTATGAAAAATCATTATGAAATTATTGAAAAATATATTTTCTTGCTTAAATAAATATAATTTATTATTTTGAACGAAAATGAACCGTGAATGTAACATCAATAAACCTGTATCAGCTAACATATATAGAAGGCATTGACAATACAGAGAATCGGCAACGTTTTTATCCTATCTTTCTCCCCTGCCATTATAACGTGGACCTTACTATAGACTCTCTTGTGTTGACACTATCTTGATAGTGCAAGAAGAATATTAGTTTGAAGCTTTAAATAGTGTTTGAAACAGTATTCGTGTACCTTAATATTCTTCATAAAATGGGCCCGTTCTGAGTACATGGAATGTGGTAAATTGTCCGATTCACAATTTACCAAATAAAAAGTTCCGCGTTCCATGGGAGGAATTTTGGCAGATTCTGGTCCAGAAACCTGTTCCAGTTCCAACTTTCTGCCCCACAGTCGAAGTGTGGTAAATTGTCCGACCTGGTACAGTTCCAACTATCTGAGCTCTCATTGGTCGATTATTGTAGTCTGCTTGCTTCTCTGCGCATGCGCTGGTAGTTTGTTTACCACAGCATTGTAGCATAGAATACTTAACCAACAATATGATGTTTGATAACCATTCATTAATAATGAATTTTTCTCGATAGAAAATTTGAGAGTAATGGAGTAATAGTATATTTCGCACCTAGGGCCGAAAATGAGACTTTTCCGGCTCGAAATCGGTTTTCAAGTCCGAGGCCGAAGGCCGAGGACTAGAAAAGATTGAGAGCCGGAAAAACATTTTTGCCCATGGTGAGAACGTTATTTTTCGCCACACAGAAAAATAAACAATAAATAAATATGAGAATAATTGTTTATTAGACACTTCCGAAAGCAAAACAGGAAGGTCATAGCTCTAGCAAATCTGAATATCAGGAAATTATCCAAGGATGTTTATTTTTTATTCTGATTTGTCTAAATAACCTAAAAGATTATGTTCAATTATATAAGAGGTTGAGTTTATACTTTTGTATTCTTCCAAATAACAATAAGATGATATTATTGTAAATTTTTTGATTCTTGAATAATAAACACAAGTAATGAAAAGTTTTTTGATCAGCTGTTTTAGCACACTTGAAATTTGACAAATCTGAATGTCAACGTCAACAATGCTTGTTGTCGTTGACTTCGGAAGTTTAGGTTAGAAGTTCTATCCTACTCTGAAAATCGAATTTGAATAGTTCATAATATATATCTTATCTTTATTTCATTCATCCAAATAAAATGATAGTATCTTATTGCAGAATACTTATTCAATTCTATAAGCATAAACTGATTCCGTTTCATAAACCATTTTGTAAACACGTTCACATCAAATCAGAATCAGCTGACTTCAAGGTTATTTTACAGCCCTAGGGCCGTAAAAATTTTACCGGCCTGGTCGGAAAACAATCATTTTCGGCCTCCTTATGACGCATGAAAACCAGCTCATTACATCCAAGTGGGGCGAAAAAGAAATTTACTCTTTTCCAGACGGTAGGTTTGTAAAACAGCCTTTCTTCATTCATGCAGCTAGTAAACGACACATTTTAGTGTAAATCAACTTTATATGTGCGCGCCAAAAGCTTGAACCAACGATTTTGAAATGGCGTTCCTTGGGAATATTTTGCACTAGTCACATGATGGAATAATTTACGATTGGAACTGGAACAATTTACTGTACACAGAACGGACACAATGTATCGATTTACTGTCCTGTTGTATGATTAATTTATACTGCTTGTAAATTTCATCTTTTTTGCTACAAACTTCAATTTAAACAAGCATTTAGCCTTCATATTCATTATTGAAACAATAAAGCTAGAGTGTCCTTACCGCTTGCTAGTGCACCCCAACTCCTTGAAGGCCAGTGCACTTAGTAGTAAAGTGAGCTCAATTGGCGCCATGTCATACTTGCAAACATATTCAACCGTCTAGAACTAGATAATATGATCAGAAGAGATTGACCTATTTGTTAAAGTACTGTTCAATCTTCCAATTCATTTGAAAGCCTAATAACGTGAGGATAGATAAAACTCCCAAGAGAAATGCACTTGTAAATACATCATTGTTATGGTGATGGATGACTGTAGACAATTAGTGGGACTGCACTTACATTTGAATCTTGTCATGCGATCCTACAGTTGACCGTTTCCAGTGCTTCAAATCGATTTGAACTTGATCTTTAGCATAAGATATCATTACCATTCAATTTCATTACCCTTGTTCTCTGATCATGATGTATGTTTATAGACGATGATGATGATGATGATGATATATTCAACTAGTGCAAGTGATCAACACTCAACACAAAAAAAATAACTGATATCCAATATCTTTTTGAATTACAATTTCTCAAGTTTTGAAATAGATTTATTTCAGTGGTAAATTATTTTTCTTGAACCATTTGAAATTTTCAGAATATCTAGTCTCTCAATATCTAGTCATTGTTTCACTTCATAAAAGTGTAATTCAATAGATTTGTATCTTGCTGATACCTTCAATTATTTGTATACCATCATAGTTCAAATATAATACTATAAAATATAAATTCTCAGCATTGTATAATATTCGGATGATTTTGATAGAATAGTTGATGGAGGTATCACATCACATTCATAATATATTATTTATTTCTATATATGACCTACGAGGCAGAACTGTGATTGACTGGATATATGATTGTAAAGCCTACAGGTGGAAATAAATGGGAAGTTGCATTTGTTCAAATGCTAATTAATGAAAAATTATTATTAAACGAAAATCCCAATTAAATGCTGTAAATCACCCCGAAGGGGTTTCCTTCTAGCTATTTACCCTGTTGTCAATATTGGCAGTAGCAGAAGTCTTCGGGGTAATTTACAGCATTTAATTGGGATTCTCGTTTAATAATAATTATTGATTGTAAAGTTATTTTACCAAGTGGAATTCATTATTAAATGAATCAAGCTTTTTATTCTGGTTTCAATAATTCGTTCTCGACTAGTTGATATTTGTGAATTAGCATATTTACTTTTCAAAGAATTATGCTTCATATTATGATATCCTTTTTGTGTATGATAAAAAATGTTGACAAGTCATCTCCTATAAGATGCTTTAGAAAGTTCTATTAGGCTATAGAACTATTCTCAACCATCCTTCCTTGATTAATCCTCAAAAGCTGTTCAAGTGAAATTTATATCATTGATATCTTTACAGTTTAGAGTTTCTATGTAGATATTTTCTATGTATTGTGTATTTCCTATTTCGGACTATCTGCAACCTTATCTAAATTTGGAAGAGGAATAGCACAAGGTTACCTTATTTTTCTCTCCCTATCATTTTTATGATGTACTTATTGTATGAATCAATCAATAAAGATATGGAAGACATGAAAGATATGGTAGAAATGGAAGTTGGTTTGTTGATTGGAAATGGTTATTGGCTTGTTTCAGGTACAGGTAGTACAAAGCGCACATCCAGCTCAAGTGGCTTCAGTTCAGCTCGATCTGAGAGAAGTGACTCCTCAACCAGCCTGTACAGTGATGTCAAATCAGCGTGAGTATTTCAACTGATCAATATTTATTTTCTGGCAATTAGTTAATGATTTTTGAGAAAGTCAGGTTAATAGATAGGTTACAGTAAGGTTAATAATAAAAGTTATTTTAATAATAAAAGTTAATTAGAAAATGTCAATTATATTAATTTTTTGTATATTTTCTCAAATGCAGTATGTTATTGCATCTTCTTAGAATTGTTTGATAATTTGCAATAGCCTGTTTTTTATTTTCCGACTATTGTATTGCTTGCTCTATCCAATAAATAAATAAAATATTTAGTGCCAGTTACACAACAGCCGGCTTTAACCGTGATTAATTTCGCGAGAACCAATCAGAGAAGGCGTTTTTGAAAAGGCGTTTCTCTGATTGGTTCTCGTGGAATTAATATCGGTTAAAATTAAACCGGCTGTTGTGCAACTGGCACTTAATATTTATTCATTGGATAGAGCAAACAATATAATATTCGGAAAATAAAAAACAGGCTATTGCCCAAAACTTCTTCAATTTCCTAATTTTGTCTCAAATTGTTCAAATATTATGTAGGTTATGTCTATTTCAATTTATATGCCAAAACATATTTCTGAAACTACAATTGAGAATAAAAAAATCTCAAATTCAGATAGATTGATAATAAAACTTTCGTAAGACATGAAACAAACTTTAAATTTACAAAATAATTCTATAAAAACACATACATTTTTAGATTGAAAATGTTGACAGTGTTTATTTACAAAAGTGAATGAAGTCTAATTCTCGAATTAGATTCTTACTACCAGAATAAAATCAAAACTGTCTTAAAAACAATGGCATATAATTTTAATTATTAATTTCAAAACAATTCACTCTTTCATAAATATGCTCATGAAGCAACATCAAAGGTTTGGCTTCTGTTGCTAACTGAATTAAATTTTGTCACACTACTTCCTCTCATTAAAATTTCTACCACTCCTATCTTAGTTCTCGATTACTGAAGTAGCTATCAATTCTCAAATGTTATATTGCGTTTATCACAATACTTCAAATAAATAGCAATTATTGTAACGCAATTGATTCTAAAAATTATCGTACAACTTGAAGAAACTTTTTCTATGACGTATTTGTAGGTGATTTCCAAAACATTAACAAACTAATTTTATTTACATATGTGTTTATCGTTTAAAAAATCCTTCAATTCCATGTATATGTATCTTTTATCTTACATCTTTTTTAATTAATGATTCCAAATTGTTCATTAAAAATAAAGTATTAAGATGAATTATTGTACTGATGTAAGATGATAGATTCATATACATGGAATTTTAGGATTCTTTTTTATGGGTGTTGTTCGTTTATCTATATTTTTAATAAATGATTCCAAATTATTCACTACAGATAAAATATTGAGTTGAATGTTTTTACATCAGTACATCAGAATGTATTTTTCAATTATTCAAAAAATCACTGATACGACTATGATATTATTTAATAGAGTGTAACCATAGAGAAACAACAGCGTAAGTAGATATCCCATGGTATAGGGCGTTTATGTCGCAACTTTAACTGTTATCTCAAGCTCATAGTTCATGTAATTCTACACCATAGAGAAACAACAGCGTAAGTAGATATCCCATGGTATGGGGCGTTTATGTCGCAACTTTAACTGTTATCTCAAGCCCATAGTTCATGTAATTCTTTCCAGCAGGGGTGCCCATCCCCCCAATGGTCCATGTCGCAAAATTCCCCCCCAAAATTCTTAAAATTTGGTATCCATTTAGGTACTTAAAAACTGTATATTGAAAAATCCCCCCCAAAATTCAGCCTCATGTCGCAACTTGCGACATCAAAACATGCTGTGGGCACCCCTACTTGAAGCTGTGTGACACTGGTAGTCTCTCATATTGTGCCGTTCATACACTCTCACCCCAACAAAACAGTAAAATTCGACAATAATCAACAGTAATCGGCTTGAGATAACAGTAAAAGTTGCGACATAATCGCACTATACCATGGGATATCTACTTACGCTATTGTTCCTCTATTGTGTAACATAGACGCTATATAGCTTTCACCCTCGAATTTACCGGTGTTGTTTATATTATTACACTATTTGTAAATGTAGATACTATATATCAGTTGTCAATAGTCAACTTTCTTCAAAACAATATTGTATCAAGCTATTGTAATCAGACAAATAATTCCAGAAATACTATCTTGAGAACATAGTAGACTATTCAAGTATGTTGACTTGGGTCTTTCAAATAGTGGGCCGTACTTGAAAATAGAGTAAATATTTGTTTGAGTTGTAGTGCTCGAAGCTTTCACCACTCAACCCTTGTAGCTCGCTTAGATTATAGTATCTTTGTTTGTTTTGACATCATAATGGAGTCATTCACTCGTAAACTGAGGCTGATATTTCGTCACAAGTTGACAATACTAACTTGTTTCAGTTGACAGCATTCTCATTCTATAATAGTGAGTTCAATATCTACTCTATAAATTGGATTGGTACTTGTCTTCAAATTTCATGATTGAGAATTGAGCTGTGAATTTTTGTTAGTGGTTTATAAAAGTGTGTTTTTTATTCGTGGAGGTTTACTACCAATCTGATTATAAGAGCTACTCATTACTTTATTGAAAGTAATTGTTGTGATGTTCCTGTGTGTTTGGTAGGTCAAAGAAATATTCATCTTTATTTTAAAATATTTTTTTTTGTTCATTCATAGTTACTGGAACATTCATGATTCATGAGAAATGTTGATCTTATAAATTTAAGAGTAGGCCTACTCCATTTTTATGATAAAACTATTGTTTTTTTTCAAACTTCTGCGAATAATTCAATTTTTCTTTGTATTATATCTATTAAATAAAGAAAATACAAAATTCAGGGAAGTAATTTTTTCTCTATCGAAAAGATCTTGAATATAGCATTGCAATATTCTTTTTGACATACTTTTTTCTATTATTCCTGAGCTTATTTACATTATGAAATACATACTTTGCATCTAAGATTATTGTGCATACATACTTTGGTACTTCAGGAATTATTGAAACTTAAGTAATATTAAGTCAATTATTGAGTACTTCAGTAATATTGAAAATTTACAGTGATTACACAGTTTGTATAATTTTTCTTATTTAAAATTAAGTTTAATTATGGCTTTCATCGGCAGATAGATCCTTTTGAATGTTCTGCCTTGCCGTATTTCTTATTTACACTCGGGTTTATAAGTTATTTATTGGGGTTTTCAAGTTTTCTCACTAAAAGTTTACACTTTCACTTCCTGATATTTTATTTTATGAAGTTTAAAATTAAGAAAACTTATTTCTTAACAAAACTCCACTTTGAAAAGCCAACAAATATAAGATTTTGATGATAATATTGAACCTGAAAATTTCAATTTTACAATAAAAGTTTGTAGCATGAAAACGTAAATTAAAACAAGTAATCACTAATTATTTAAATTCAAAAAATTAAACAAACTTTATGGATTGAGAACTAATACCGTTCTATAAAGTAACGTAATATTTTATCAGAATTAATCAGTAATAACTTGATGTTTCTTTATTTTATGATAAAGTCATTAGCGTTTCATAACATTCATTATCAATTCAAATGCGTTTCATTTTTTATGAGCGCGCTCTTCAACTTCTCATATTCAAGTAAATACAAAACTGTATCATTTTTATATTCTAAAAATTCGAAATCACTATTAACGACTGAATTTCCAAAAAATCTGTTATCTCTTCAATTATTATTATCTTCCATGCCACAATATGGGTCAATTGAGACAATTAGACCAGTTGAACAGAAAACTATTATTAGTATTAGTCTAATGTTGTAGAGAAGCCTCTGAACTTTTTTATTAAGAAAGATCGACAGAGTAGACTACTTGGATGTCATTTCATTTAGATTGTTACTATTACCACGGAGTAAAGAACACTTATTCCTTATTCCGTGCTATTACAATAGATTTTCAGCCCAATACAGTATCAAGTAAAAATAATACTTACCGTAATTATTGTTCTTTGTAAATAAATGTGTCCGTTTATAAGTTCAACACTATATGTAGTGGTATGTAAATGTAGAATTTACTGTGATTAGATAGAACATTTCTGTATGAATGTTATTATAATTTCTTCTTTCGTAATAAATGTTTTATGCTTTTGTACTCCAGAGCGAAGCTCGGTCCCCGATATTATATAATAAAGGAAAGAATTGGTGGAAAGATATACACGTACGGGATAGGAAATTCACGAGTGACTCATCATCACGTCTGAACTACTGGACTGATTAACTTGAAATTTTGCATATTGATTCTTAATTTACTGAGGATAGTTATAGGCATATTTTAAATCTTCCTATATTTCAGTTGGTCTTTTTTTCAATTAGACCCTTGCGGAGCACGGGTTACCTGCTAGTAATGTATAAAATACTAAGAAATTGTCAAAAACCACAGATTTATTGATACGTACTTGAAAAGACCGGTTTCGGTTGTTACACCATTGATAAGTTTATCAGAGATTGACAATGGTGTAACAACCTAAACCTGTCTTTCTAAGTATCAATAAATCTGTGGTTTTTGACAATTTCTTAGTATTTTTATTTAATATGAATAATTACCACAATATCAACTTCTCAACTACACAAAATGGTTACCTGCTAGTCTATAATATAATAAAGGAAAGAATAGACTTATATACATACGTACGGGATAGGAAATTCACGAGTGACACATCATCACGTCTCAACTACTGGACTGATTAACTTGAAATTTTGCATATTGAAGCTAGCGGAGCACGGGTTACCTGTTACCTAGTTGATTGATAATAAATTAATTTCTATTGTGATTTAATGAAAATACTGTAATTGATGAATAGTGAAATGATCGAAGAAATTCTTTTCCAAACACAAATGTGTTTCAATATCAAGAAACAACACACAAATGAATAATAATAATAATAATAATAATAATAATAATAATAATAATGAATAATGAATCTATTGCCAAATACAAGAAATATTTTTACAAATAAATTAATCATTAAATTACAATAGTTTTTGGCGTGACTGGAAAAAGAAGCCTTGAGCTCCAGCCACGAGAAATCTTACATGTATTGCTTTCAAAACTTCAAATTCTATTGGATAATGATTCAAAAATATTAATTATTTTGCTTTGTTTTCTAGTATTCCAGACAAGAGAGAAGCCGGCCAGAACGATTTAAACTCGCTGAAAACTGGACTGAAGAAGAAAGTAGTGAAGGGGAATGCGGCTGGAGAAACTAGGATAGTGCGTATTCCTAGTAAATCCGCGCTGAACCGCGCATCGGGGAAGGTCGATCCCAACTCAACTGTAAAGCCGAATGATGAGGTAATTTCAACCAAAAAAAGATTGAATAACAGTTGAAAACATACATATATTACATTAAACCGAGTTCCCACTCTCTCACTTTTCATAATATTTATTATTCTTATACTTGAACAAATTTAATAACAGTTTTCAATCATCAGGAACAGTGTTCTCTGAGCTATTGATTTTGTTAAATATAACTGTTTTATGATTCGAAATGCTCGATTTTTGATTATTTATTTACAACAATATGGGAGCATTCGGGAAAATCCCAAAAATAGCTCCCCAATCAAAAAATAATACAATAATCACATTGATTGATGTGGGATGAAGTCTGCTCTCTGTCACATGAGAGCCTAATAAATGTAGATGAGCCTAATGTTACAATGATCTGATATTTTGGTTGATCCAATAATCAGGTTCGAAGAGTGAAAGAGTGGATCTTAGAACTTTTAATTACATTTTTTTCTACTCCTATTGCAGTATATAGCGCTACTTTAACCTTTAGCATTAAACATATTGCTAGATCTTGCATTTTACTTGATTTTTCTTTTTATGTGAGTATGTGAGTCACTGTGCTATGGAACTGTGTGCCTTGCCCCTACACATCTTTGTCTGAACCACGGTGTGTAGAAAAGATGTATCGTACTACGCTACGGTGCAGTACAATTGTGCACTAAATTAAGCACCATAGACTAATCTACAATTACAGCTACTCCATCATATCAATTCATTTCTTCCATATTAATAGTGATAGTGAGTCTAAAGGTAGGCGCACACAGATCGTCATCGGACGGACGGCACGCATCGGACGGATCGGATGATTAGATTTGATGCAATTTTTTCAATTGGAGTGCGCATACGTAACCGCATCGTAGATCGGAAATGCCGTCAGGAATCCCGAGTGGAGCATTGAAGCCGACGGCTCTGTTCGGATTTAATGACTCACCGGCATTTCCGTTCTGGTGTGCGCAGTAGGACCGTCTCGCATTATCCATTTCTACAGGCGATTGACTAGTACAGTAGCGACTGAACACGTGGTATTCTTATTTTCTACACACAACTATGGATTCTGCGAAATTGATTATTATTGTTCAACAATATGAAGTATTGTACAACTTCTATCCTTTTCTGATCAATTGTATGGATCCACATTTTTCGTTTTCTCTTCCTACGTTGCTGTACCTCTTCTTCATCTTCGGCTAATAAACAAGTAAAAATTCTTCTCCGCTATTACAATCCATCACTTATATACTGTAATATTTGTTTATTAAATTCCCAATTTACTCTCGATTCGACATACGTCGCAATGAACTAAAATGCCAATGCTCTGATCACGACTAGTGTGCGCAGCACCTAAAAAATGTACGATCCGTCCGATGCGTGCCGTCCGTCCGATGACGATCAGTGTGCGCCTACCATTAAGGTGCATTTTCGTTTGTGCGTAAATTTCCGCAGTCGACGACGACAAGCATTGTTGACATTCATATTGTCCAAATTTCAAGTGTGCTAAAACAGTATGATCAAATAACTTTTCATTATTTGTGTTTATTATTCAAGAATCGAAACATTTTTAATATTGCCATTTAAAAGTATAAAAAAGTATAAACTCAACCTCCCTCATTAAAGCATAATTGAAAAATAATATTTTAGATTATTTAGACAAATTGAAATCTTCCCAATCTGAGATTCTCTCCCTGTCGTGGTCGACGACGGCATTTACGCACAAAAGAAAACCCAGCTTTAGATGATAATGAATTCAATTGAAACAGGATGAAAATTTGGATTGTTACAATAATTTATAACTGCTTTGTGTTTTGTAAAGTGTATACTAATGCATGATGTTGAAAGAGATAATCTACCAGAACATTTTGAAGACACAAGAAGTTCTAAACAAGACTTGAATATAAAAGAGAATACCTATGATGATTACTATGGATTGTGTAGTATTACATTTATTACTAAATTGTTTGTTATGAACAATCAAGTTCGTTCTAGCAAGATCAATTTTCTATGTTGGTAGTTGTGAATAGTCTAATATTGAACATTATCAAATTATAGTATATTGTTAAAACTGTACAGTATCGTACGTGATAAACAACTTGGTTGATTTCTACAATTCTGATGAGTAATGAGTCAACAACAATGATGATGAGTTGAATCAAAAATTATTTTTTTCAATGAAATTCAGGAAACAAGTGTTATTATAATATTTTTATTGTGTTACAATTCACGACATTTTCAATAATATTCCTTTCAGCATGCTGTCCCAATACAACAAGGCCACCAACATCAGCAACAACAAATGCACACCCAAAATCAACAACAACAAATGCACAACCATAATCAACAACAGCTGCATCAGCACAACCAAATCCAGTATATACAACAACCACAGCAACATCCGCAGGTTCAACATCAGACCCAGAATCAACTGCAGAAACACCAAGAAAAGTTGTTGCTACAACAACAGATTCATCAGAAACAACAGTTGTTACACCATCAGCAACAACAGATGCAACTGCAACACAGGCAGCAGCAACAACAGAGGATACAACAACAACAACAACAACAGCAGCAGCAGCAGCAGCTGCATCAGGCAAATTTGCAGTATCAGCAGAATGTTGAACATTCACAGGTAAACAACCATCATTAATTTATCTCTTTTCTGTATAGGGCTACTTGTAATATAAATAGAAAGAAAAAGAAAAATCTCAGTACCCTTTTTGAAATATTTTATCACAACATGTTTCGGACATTGATGCCATTTTCAAGTCTTTATATTTAACCATCATTAATCATTACCAGCAAACTGATATTGTGATATTTTATTGTATTTTTCTTTAGGGCTACTTTTAATATAAATAGAAATAGAAATATCAGTACCCTTTTAAATTATTTTATCACAACATGTTCAAGTCTTGAAAATGGCATAAATGTCCGAAACATGTTGTGATAAAATAATTTAAAAGGGAACTGAGATTTCTATTTCTATTGATATTATGATATTGTTCAGAATCTAATTCATGTAAAGAAAAACTCCAACAACTTTCTCAAACATCATGAATGTCATGCTCACAATACGAGGAATAAAGAAAAAATGGTAAAACCAAATCTCAGATTGAGCTAGAGCATGAAAAGCTATCACTATCTACAGTTATTGTTCTATAATAAACTCCCACACGAAGTTAAAAAGCAGCCTCTAAAGAAATTTAAAGTTACCAATTAAGCAGCTGTCAAAAGAAAAGGCTTACTATACAATTGAAGAGTTTTTGAATTGAAAAATAGAACGTTTTTAACTAAAATATCAACTTGACTTAAGGCTGATTTACATGATGCCAGTTTGGATATTGACTGGAAGTTCACTGGTAAACGGCGATTAGCTTGACAGTTTTAAATGGGTACCCTGTTTACACGTTGCCAGCTACTGGAACAAGTCGGGCGACTGTTGCCGTTTACACAGTGCCTGTCGGCTGGTGCCACTGAAGGGGAAGGGGCCACGCGGTAGAGGGGGAATCTGGCGCGCCAGTAAAACAAAAATATTTGTTCTGCTGGAACTGTCAGCTGCTGGCGCGTCCTTGGCTTGCTGGCTTCTCCAGTTACTGGCGTTAGCCGTTTACACAGTGCCAGTCTTTGGCATCCAGTGACACCCTACCTTAACTGGCAAGCAGATTGGCACCGTGTAAATCAGCCTTTACGTTGTAATAACTGTATTTTTATTACTATGTTATGACTCTCTGATGTTATGTTCATCTGATTTTTCTAAATATTCTGCGATATTGTTATTCGAATGTATTTATGCTATTAGTTCACCTTACTTCCTGTTTTTGTATTTTTATTGTAATGTATTTGACGATCTTTATTGCTTTTTGTAAAGTTTTTGTAGAAAATGAAAAAATCTTGATTCTTGATTGTTGATCAGGCACTAGTCACTTCGCCGGTGGAGAATCACCAGCCGCCTGTGGTCAGTCCAGTTGAAGATCAGAAGAGTATGGAGCCGGTTGAGTCGATGATGGTGAGCTCTGGCAGCAGCGAACCGCTGCGAATCGCAGGGGGCAGCGGAATTCCGAAGCCGACGGCGGCTGTGAAGGGTACCGCGAAGCCGACGCATCCGGTAGCGCCCATGCCGCAGAAGGGCGACGACGACCACCCGCTCAAGCCCGAGAACAAGCTGTTTGTCGACGAGAAGAAGGTGAGCGGTCTTTTGATCACTTGAGGCCCGGTTGCGTGCGTGTAGACGACTATTAAATTAAACTATAATTAACCGCTGATTAAAGACTCTTCTCTCATTTGTTATCTTGGTATTTAACGGTTATTTAATCATGGTTCAATTTGAGATGGGCAACACTGATATAAGACATCTTCTGCTTGTCTTACTGGTTACCGTGGCATTTATCCTTCTCCTAATCAGGCTTTAAGGTTGTGCATTCATTTTTTTTTCTTTTTCTAATCTATTGGACAGGTTCTTAGGACATAATCCATGCAATTGAAATATTTTATCAGCTCCTGTTAGCTAACAATAGGGCTTCAAAAGTCACTTTTTTGAAGCAGATGGTATACATACCCTACAAAAACCTCCGGTCAGAAAAATTTGAGAAAAATATGCAAGTCTCCTCTTCAATATAGCAAAAATTACGTCAACTTTGTTTTTGAAAATCTGAAAAAATTAAATTTTTATGCATTTTTAACTCCTTTTTCACATTCAATGTTCGTTCTATAGACTTCAAATTCATAGCAACTTGTAGCGCTGTTCTTGATGAATAAAGTTGATGCTTAAACTTCTTTTATAGACACAATAATAGCCGCTGGTATGTGTACCTTTAAAGCACGGTTTTACGCCTGCTATGCTCGAGCAGCGAGTGAATAGTACAGCTGGAGCGATCTAGCGGAATTAGTTTGTCCCTAGAGCTAAGCGCTCGACGTTAAGCCTGTTGTTCCTCTCCCAATCATTCATGGTTGAGAATGATATTTTATTTATCAATGTATGAATAAATAACTCATGCTTAAATTTGCGAGACGTATGTGGAAACGAAAGATAGTCTCCACCCCCAATGTAGATCGAGAGTCCTAGATGTTGGTCAATATATCCAAGCTTTTATGTGATACTTTTATGTCCATTGAAATTATCTTTATTCTTCTTCTTAGAAAGTACAAACAATACACAATATACATATACAAAACTTGAAGAAGGTTCCTCACATAGGCAAAGCCTGTGTGCGAGGAAAAAGCCTGTGTGCATTGGAAATTCATGATTTCGAAATCCAACCTTTAACTTGATTTTCTATGATTAACTACGATTTTTTACTTCACTCTTATCGTTTTCATTCCTGAGTTTGCTAATTGGCCATATTTAAGAATACGTTAACAAAAGTGGTATTTTAAGTAGCTAAAGCTAAGGCAAAAAGCTAAAGCATGTAATATCAAATCAAAATCAAATCAAATAACTTTTTATTCACAAAACATAATACAAATTCATGAAATTCATTAACACATTTAACAGTGAATACTCTCCACAAAGACTTGAGTCTGTGAGTGGAGAGTGAGTTCTTTCAAGTTGATTGACATTATGTTCTCATGTTGTACATATAATTAAAACTATTTCAATTGAATCAACTAACATTCATCAGCAAATCGAGAATATGAATTGCACACAATGAAATTCCATACTGGTAATAAGTATATATAGACAAATATATAAATAGTAGCTTAAAGGCTATACTTAATCATTATAAATGGCAAATTCACTAAGTTCTGAATAAGAAGGCGGATTGAATCAGTTGCTCTGCAGCATCCCTGCCAATTTCTAATAACCATCTACTCAAATGTTGCTTGTAGGTGTTAATACTGTAATTTTCAGACTGTTTTAAATGATTGGGAACGTTTCTATATAATATATGACATATGTATTTACTATTATTTTTAAAGCAGTTATGTAGGAGTCGGGGATGAGCAATACCAAAGTTAATTAGATTTCTTGTATTATGATTATGAGCTAAATTATTGAAAATGAAGTGTTTGTTGTAGTATATGTAATTCATTAAAACACGTATGTAAAGCTGTCTAATATTAAAAACTTGAAACTCTTGGTAAACAAGATAAGATGGGTAGCGATTGTCTCGCCTGAGACATGTCTTGATGACTGCTCGCTGTGCCACCGCCACCGGCTCCAAGGCAAACGAGGAGGCTCCACCCCAAGCTATGACACCATACATAAGAACTGACTGGATATATGCGTAGTATGCCACCCGCAGTTGATGTAAACTTTTATAATGGAACATTACATTAAAATCAAAATAACAAAATGTTGATCTTTCCAACATTATCAACATTAGATATACTTATCTATATCTATTTATTAATACACAGATAACACTGATTCATTCTCTTCCTTTGTTTGTAGTGTAGGTCTTAGTTATTCATTTCAAATATAACGAATTAAAATTGGTACACATAATCACTCATTTTTGGAAAAATGAAACTTGGACATGTATTTATTTCAACTATGTTTTTTCAATAAATAACTAGTTGTGACGAGTCGGCTTATGAACTACAATATCACCTTTACTACAAAGATTCAATTAATAGTGTTATATCACTTGGATAAGAATGAATGTAGTTGAAGTATTTTCTAGAAACTATTTGTTTTTTATATAAAAAAGTTTTTAGAAGGGTGCTATGGTATTATTTTACAAATAGTTCAAATATATATTTGAGTACAGTATTTCCAATATACATTATAATCAGTCTTTTTTTCTCTAGTGCTACTTTTGAATATAAATAAAAATAGAAATCTAAGTACCCTTTTTAAAATTATTTAGTCTCGACAAAATTTAATTAGATATGAGTGTGTTGAACAATTAATATGATTATGACAACAAATCATAACACAATCATAGCATGAAATAGCATGATTGACCAAAAAGTGTACTCTATTACATTCATCGCCAGATCTCCCAGCAAAGAAATCAATCAATCAAAGAACATTAAACTTTTGCAGAGATGTTCACTAAAACTTCTATGAGACGATCTAACTTCTAAGAACGATTTTAAAAACTTTTCTAGTAATACGGCCAAAAACTATGTTTCTCCTACGTTCTCCCAGCTTTCTTGAAAGTTTCTTGTCGAAAAGTTATAATTTGATCCGCTGTTGCAGTTGCATCTTAGGAGTTTGGAAGTTTTGAAACGATTATTCTAAAACAGCTAGAAGAGGCCAAACTTACATCTTCAAATCAAATTTTGTACGGTATTCATCTAATTAGCTTTCAATTTTATTATTCAGAATCTTCTGGAACAATGATTCTGTATTCATTGAGGATGGTTATAGATCTATTTCCATTAATATTAATCCTAATTTCATATCAAAAATTCATTTATTTTGTCTTTTGTCATCATACATACCCTACGTGAAAATAAAACCTATGATAATATAACCTTATGACTTCAGTTGAATGTTCACTTTTTTGTTTGCTACTTGTATTTACATAAAAGTTGAAGTAAATTATTATTTCATTTACTTGAAAATGGCTTTAAATTTGAAACATGTGAGAAATGTAAATATATGTCGAAAAGGGTACTTTGAATTTTACTTTCATTGGACTTTGCATGTTCGCGTTTGTCTGAAAATATATTTTGAAGTTACGGTAGATGTGAATCCACATATAAAGTTATTGTTTTCGCTCTAGAATATCTACACAGAATGTATCAGTAACAAGTTGGACAGCTTATCATAGGGGTTTGGAGCATTTCAAGTTCACTCTGCTATAGCTGAACCAGTCAATTTTTTTGTTTTTTTTTGTTTTATATATTCAACGATACAACGCTATCTAGTCTAGGGACTAATGAGCAACTTTTTTCTGTCCTATAATACTAATAAATGCTCCATACAAGAGAATCCTCCATAGGGTCTCCTGTTCAAATTCTAATATTATTAGTACACTGCTTATGACTGTACTACACAGGTGGGTTTCACTCATTTCCACTGCTCTGCTTTTCACTGGACACAAGACACTTGAATCAGCACTAGACCAGTTCAAATGGCTTCTTCCTTTTCAGCCTCCTCACCAATCCTTCATTTTCCAATTTCGATTTCGATTCTTCATTTATTTAAGTTTATTGTATCACCTTCATACCTCATCACCTAATAACAAGTGATGTAACCCTATAGTGTTAGTGTCCAACGTTATGCAGTACGGTACCTGTTATGTGCTTGTTTCTATTAATCAACTTGATTTCGAAATTTCTCAATATTATTTTGTTCATTATTTTAAGTTTATTTTGTTTGCAGCTTGTAGTTGAGTGCTCGGATGAAAAGCAACAAGTACAAGAAGAAGAGGAGACCGCTGTTAATGTTAAACCAATGCAACCGCTGTTGAGGGGATACAAACGAAGTATTGCAATTTCTCCTCGCATGCTCCATAATGCTGGCGCACAAAGTAAGTAATCGTTTGAATTTAATAGCTTCCATTGAATTTGTTCCTAGTGTAAGTTATTTGTTTAAAGCTTAGACTAGTTATAGAATAGACACGCTGGGAAGTCTAGCCTCTGAAGCCAACATCTACTGCCATATCACCAAATCGTGACGTCAGCATCGGATGGAAAACTTTTCTACAGAGTTTGTTTACATTGTTTTCTATCCGATGCTGACGTCACGATATGGTGATAAGGCATTAGATGTTGGCTTCATCGACTTTCAGTATGAATATACAATGGGCCGTGTCTATTCTATAACTGGTCTAAGGTTGAAAAATACAGTTCATTTGTCTTTCTTTTTCTATTGTTTTTAGTACAACATCTAGGTGTCTCACGATTATTCTTTGTTTGGAAATTGGCATCTGAAAACTGGAAATCGGCTGTCGGTGTGGATACATTTATGTCAATTATTATTCTTTAGGCTAGGCGCATACCAGTTAGTGACAAGACATGATCAGACACACTACTTTACATAGCTGCTTATGAAGACATGTCTAATTGCAATGACTAAACAGTGAGAGTTGCGTCATTAGCAGCTATGTGAAGTATTGTGTCTGATCATGTCTTGTCACCAACTGGTGTGCGACTAGCCTTAGGCTGGTCACACACCGATTAGTCAAGACAAGACTAGTCACGTTTAGTCACAATACTTCAAATTGTTTCTTATGACGCAACTCACACTGATCAGTCATTACAATTAGACATGACTCCATAATCAACTATGTGAAGTATTGTGACTATACGTGACTAGTCTTGTCTTGACTAATCGGTGTGTGACCCTTAGGCTGGTCGCACACCGGTTAGTCAAGATAAGGCAAGACATGATCAGACACAATACTTCACATAGTTGCTTATGACGCAACACACACTGATTAGTCATTGCAATTAGACATGACTCCATAAGCAACTGTGTGAAGTATTGTGTCTAATCATGTCTTGTCTTGTCTTGACTAATTGGTGTGTGCCCAGCCTTAGATAACATTGGAACTGAAAAGCCTTGAGTTACTAAAATTTCAAAATGTGAAGAAAATCTATTTGGCAACTTACTGTAGTATTGTAGGTAACACCTCCTCTTTTCAATGTCATATCATTTGATAATTTTGGACATTGATTATTGTTGAGCTTATCTAGTTTTAAAACTGAAATTTAGTTCAGGGCTAGAACTAATCCAAACGTGAATGATTATTTAATTCTATCGTTGTCCTACTGTAAAAAGTAATATTGTGACTTATTAAAACATCACCTTCTTCTCATTGTCCAATTCACTTTCTAAATGTGTTTGATATATCACATTCTCTGACTTAAATGATTCTCTCAACATTCTATGTTCATTATGGAAAATCAATTTGTCATAGTAGCTCTATGGTTCAATTATAACTGATATTATTGTCGACAAAACTGAGTTTTTCACTAGTTTTATACAATAATCTCACGTTTAAGTTACAATTATCTGTAGGTGTGATGTTGTACAGACGTATTTTTATAACAACTTTTTAAAAATTGCAGCTCGCGATTGATATGTAAATTCTACTTTGATTCTTTCAATTAATTCTCCAACAGTAACTTAATAGTCCTTTTTAGCTTTAGCCTTTAACTTCTATTCAGTTATTACTGTTTGCAATAGTAAATAGAATCATTTCCAATCAAAAATATTGATGAATCTCATCTATCCGGGAATGTACGTTTTTTGTTATCTCAAAACCTTCTCATTACCTTGAATTCAAATAGAATAAAAATACCAATAAACAATAGATTATTTAATTTCACTACAATTGTAGAAGACTGAAAGAACGAAAATCTATTTCAAAATTTTATTTCAATAACTCCTCTACTATTTCTATTTCTACTGAATAACACAAAATTATCACGGAAACATGATTTTCTGACTTTGAATCCAATCACGTCTTCTATTTGTGTTTGATGAAATAAATGTTAACTAAAAAGTAAATTCGTATGGCTTTTGTTGGTGGGGAGTCCCTTGCGGGAAGGTCCCACCGAATATATAATTTAAGCCGTCAATGGGCTTTACGACTGTCATACTTCAGCCGGGACCGATAATTTAACGTGCCCATCCGATAACACGGGAGTGATCTGGTTAAAAAAACAGACTATGAATGTTAACTAAGATGGTTTTTCTTATTCTATGTATTGGATTTCCTCATTTGTTGGGCCTTATGTGTGCTGCTGCATGTGTTGTGTGTTATATGAGAAATAAATGAATAATGTTTCAGATTATCGAACCGTACCCCGAGTACCTGATTACTACTCGCATCGAGGCCTGGTTGAAGAGAGAGGCATGGGCGATGGCGACTACATGAACATCGATATTGCATCAGGTGAATTTTTATAAAAAATATTATCAATTGAGATCTATCAAATTTGAGAAAAGAGCACATTTTGGCTGTGCCTGTTCCCGTTCTCTCCTCATCTATATAATAAGAGAGAGTAGGGTTGTGTTTGTTGGCATCAAAACATGCCAACTTGTGGATTGCATACCGGAAAAACGGGAATGATTTAGATCTTCAAATTTTGCACATAGATTCTAATAATATCAATCTCGTGCACCTCGAAGCCCGAATTTCAATCTTGCTTCTAGATTTTTCAGAATTAATGTTGAAATTTAATTCATGGGACATGAATACATAACTATGTTAATATAGAACTATAATCTAGAGCAAGGTACCTAAAATACGTATTCTAGGTACATTGATCTAGAGAGACTACCTCTTCGAAACAGATGGTTAAAATTGGTAACTAAATTAATAGCCAGTCCAATTTTGTCAGGTTGACATCAAGTTGAGGAAGGTTTCTGAACAAGATTTGAGTTATATCACTCTTGAATGAAAAAGACTAAGAAATTGTCAAAAAACCACTGTGATTTATTGATAATTAGAAAGACCGGTTTCGGTTATTACACCATTGTCAATCTCTGATAAACTCAGATGTGAGTTGGTATTACACCATTGACAATGGTCAATAAATCAGTGGTTTTTTGACAATTTCTTAGTCTTTTTCATTCAATATGAATAATTACCACAATATCAACTTCTCAACTACTTCATTATGTTAGTATCAAGTTATGATATGTTAGTATCAAGAATTTATCTATACTATAATAAAGGAAAGAACTGGCTTATACACGTACGGGATATGAAAATTATGTTTGACGCATCATCACGTCTAAACTACTGGACTGAATTCAACTTTGAATTTTGCATACAGTTTCTTAATTAACTGAGGATGGCTCTATGCCAACTTCAAACTCTACAATATTCCACTCAGTGAAGTTTTCAGTTTGTCAAGTTTCAAAATGGACCCTTGCGGAGCACGGGTTACCTGCTAGTCTTTGTATAAAATGTATCTGTTTAAATGGATAAAGGCGGATCCCCACATATCAGTATCAGAGTCAGTAACCAGTACAGTGAAAATATAATTCACTTGAGTTCTAGTGGGTTATTCCCACTCAGCACGGCCGAACTTGTATGAATAGTCCCATTAGAAATATTATTTATAAGATTAAATATTATTTATAAGATTATTATTTATTAGATTAAACGGGAATAATATTTTCACTGTAATGAACACGTTCACTGACACCGTTCACTGATATGTGGGAATCAAAATTATTGAGATTAATTCACTACTAAATAATGTGATTGATTGTATCAGATTATATTCGCCATGGATTAGTGATGGAAATTAATTATGGTTGAATTAGAATTTCAATTAGCAATGGAAGTATCCAATCAATCGTGTAATTGATTCAATTCCAATATAGGCCTATTCATGCATTTTGCATTCCCTACTATCTCCACATCTTTGTTGTCATTTTTGATGAATGTATACTGATACAACAGAAATAAATATAAGGAAAATAAATTCAAACCCGTTATTGCCCGTTTATGGTCATTTTCTCTTATCAATAGTAATTAACTCGGTAATTACATTGGGCACGGTTTAACCTTACAATACTAGAGCAGTGTCTTCATTATACAATGTCGTTCAGTACAAAGGAATCTTAAAGAAAAACGTATAAGATTGGTATTTTTTCCTGAGTACAGATTATTTACGTTATTCTGTATTCATGTTCATTGTGTTTTCTGTTAGTACCGTACCTGATTTTTTTCATTCAAATCTACATTGACATCGATCACTAATTATTTTGTAAATGTGGTAAAAACTCTTGAATATCTTATATCAAAGCGACTAAGAAATCACAACATGCGGTGTTGAGGTGCATTTTATTTTACCAACGTGCAGTCATTAAGCAATCATCTTCATAAGTTTGCGTTTAAGTAAAAATATTAATGAAACTTAAATAGTGAATTCAGTTTGGTGGCATCAATTTTTTGTTCATCCAAATTCAAATTTTATTTTGATTCTTTCAAATTTCTTTAATATGAATCTCTTCTATTTAAGTGATATATATCGGGGCACCGAGCGTCGCTCGTTATTTTTATTTATTGATAAACAGAACACAATTCTCTAAAATGATCGTGTTCATATCTCACAGCTGGCTATATGTCATCTTATGAATTTCGGGTTTGCGATATTTTGATTTCTCACATACTCACTCGCTCATTCACTTTTTTACTATCCACAACTGTTTCAGCCAAGGATGAATTATCCTTTTAATGTCGCTCAGCGAGTTTTCCCAGGAATGAGACCTAGTGCAATCGAATTTTTATATCATAAACCTACCATGTTCCAAATTTCGTGTAAATCGTTGGAGCCGTTTTCGAGATCCGTTGAACATAAATAACCAGATATAAATATAAAAATACAGAAATTGCTCGCTTAATATAATAGGATAATATGAAATATCTGTTCTATTTTTGGTTTTGAAGCATCTAAATTTGAAAATTCACCTTGTGAACATATTTCAGGACTGCAAATTTTGTAAAGTGAAGAACTACAGGACTTAACCTATTTAACCTATTTCGGACTACACATAGTCAATATTACATCAATAAACCTGTATCAGCTACCGTCTATAGAGGCATTGACAAGACAGAGGATCGGCAACGTTTTTCTCCCATCTTTCTCCACTGCCATTATAACGTGGACCTCACTATAGTTATACTTATAATTAAGTGTGTTTTTCACTCAGGATTAAAAATACATCATTAATCTATTTCGGAATGTTTAACCTCATCTAAATTTGGGAGAGAAATAGCACAAGGTTACCTTATTTATTCTTTCCCCATTATTTTGATGATGTATTGTATGAATGAATAGAGAATTTCAAGCACGTTGCAGTAGGAAATTTTTGTACTATAATTTAAAAATATACATCCATTGAAAACGTTTTATTTTCCATTTTAGGTTATATGTCAGATGGTGATCTGCTGCAGACGACTGAAACGAATGATATGTTGGATGGATACATGTCCGAAGGTGGAGCTCCATTCTACAAACTGCAACAAGAACAAAGGTAAGAACAGCATCTTTGTGGCTTTTCTACAATAGTTTTATGTTTCTAACAATTATTTTCTTCCCTTGACAATATCTCTAGTCTCTTCCATTATTTTCTTTCCTCTAGTTGCAGTTATGTTTCACAAAATTGAGACTCATGAAGTATTTATTCCTCATGTTATTATTTATTTATTAAGTATTAATGATTAATTCATTTATTCATTATAATATAAATCGATGTGGCAATTAGCATCGTTTTCATATAAGTCTTTCGACCAATTTCAATATATTTATATCGGATTTTCATCCGATATTTTGCAAATCTTTTGTTCAATTATGATTGAAATAATCAATAATAGTCATTCAATCATCATAATATTGACTTCTCGAAATACAGTGTCGTCTTGAATTTTGAAAGAAAGCTTGTCGTAATACAGGTTGCGCAATGAAGTATGAACGATTTGGAATAGCTGTCACATACTTATTTTTGAACAAAACTTGATTTTTTATTCCAGTATGTTTCCTTCTTGATAATTTTGAGGGTTTAAAAAATTGAAACATTTATTAAGTACGGAAAATAACATCTGTTGGGTGACATTAGTTTTTTTCATCTAGAAATTGTTAGAAGTTATTCATACTCCTCTGGAACGTTGCATGTGCTATTGCTATTGTACGTGAATTTCTTGTGCTACTGTCTCACTCAGGACTTTAATTGTACGTGTTTTTTTTTCATCCATACACACATTTTGAGGTAGCCACAATATCTAATGAGTAATCTCTGAATGAATTTATTTTATAACCTGTGGATGAGGTTTCAATGTTTCGCATGATCAAATCAATTTATTGCCACAGACAAACACTTTACAATTTGTATCGGCCACGTCAATATTACAAACTATATTAGAGATCATACATCATAAGCAATTGCCTAAAAATCTAGATAGACTCCATGTTAACATTGAAATATTCATCCACTGATATTAGTTTGTAACTTTGAACTGGAGTAAAGTAACCCCACCAACTTATTTCACACCAATTTCCAAAGATAATATAATATATAATTTATGAAAAATATTCGAATTTTGATATTATCAATCTTGTTCATTGACTATTAATATTAAAGTTTATGGAGTATTAATATTTTCATCCCTTCTCCATCACTCCAAACATTTGTAAATTAAGGAGATATCACTGTAAAGTAGTAACCTCGGTTCACTGGTAGTAAATACTCCAGACACCGGAAAAACATAATTATATCTCTAGAGATGTCTAGATATGCATTATTTTCAAACCAGTTTAGACAATAACTTTAGGGATTTTTAACGCTAAACCACGTTTACTTGTAGATATGGTTGCATTTATCATAATGTGTTTCATACGGGGTTTAAACCAACAGCTGACGTTTCTTCGTTTAAATCGATTATCTGCATACGGGATTTAGCTAACTAAAATTTGTACTAAACATGGTTGCTATTATTTTCCTTGTATAGGTAAGGAAAGTATTGCTTTCCGAAAAAATTAAGGTACCCCAATTTCTAAATCTCTATACGTTTCAATGTCCCCTGAGTCCAAAAAAGTGGTTTTTGGGTATCGGTGTGTATGTGTGTGTGTGTGTGTGTGTGTGTGTGTGTGTGTGTGTGTGTGTGTGTGTGTGTGTGTATGAGTGTATGTGCGAGTGTATGTGCGTCTGTATACACGATATCTCATCTCCCAATTAACGGAATGACTTGAAATTTGGAACTCAAGGTCCTTACACTATAAGGATCCGACACGAACAATTTCGATGAAATGCAATTCCAGATGGCGGCTGAAATGGCGAAAATGTTGTCAAAAACAGGGGTTTTCGCGATTCTCTCGAAAACTGCTCCAACTATTTTGATCAAAATAATACCTTAAAAAGTCATTGATAAGCTCCATCAACTGCCACAAGTCCCATATCTGTAAAAATTTCAGGACCTCCGCCCCATCTATGCAAAGTTTGATTTTAGATTCCCAATTATTATCAGGCTTCAGATACAATTTAAACAAAAAAATTTAACCGGAAAAGATTGAGCATAAAAATCTCTACAATTAATGTCCAGTAACATTTTCACTTAAAATTGGAAGTAAGCTCGAAATTCGAGAAAATAAGATTATTCAATTGCAAACTGTTGGCAACTGTTGATTCTATTAAATCATTCACCATGAAGAGATAGCAGACCTCGTATGTCTCCAGCGTTGTTGTCCTGTCACCAGCTGGCTCAGATCTTTGTTTATAAGTAGACTTGAGATGCGCGTGCACACTAGCGTCAGGTGATCAATTTTCATAACGGCAAGGAAAGTTGTGTGAGTGCGCCACACCAGATTTTTCATATTATTGATGTAAAATCTATCTGAACTTGTCTATTAATATTGAAGTTTATGGAGAACCTATTAATATTATTATCCCCCTTCATCAACCTATAATTTATAAACTATTGAAAAGGAGCTATCACTGTAAAGTAACCTCGGTTGATTGGTAGTACATACTCCAGACACCGGGGGAAAAACATAATTATATCCCTAGAGGTGTCTAGATATTCATTATTTTCAAATTAATTAAGTTTGTAGCGTGAATGTTGATGTTGTGGAACTTTTCCATTATTGAAAATGATAATATTACCATAATGCTCCTGTAAAACATTAATTTTTATTTAATTAAAGTGAATTTTTGACAACGTTTCAAGTCTATTCAATTATTTTCAAAGCAATTCAGTTGAATATATAATACTTAGCTAAATAAAATTGGTACTGAAGCACGGTTACTATTTGTATTTAGTTGAAACAGCATCACCAAAACTCCAAAATCAATCAGTTTTCTCACTTTTTTAAAAACTGTATAAATCCTATTTTTGAGGCTTTTTCAGTCCAATATTGATCTACGAACTACGATCTACGATCGTACGAGTCCGGGCAGGGTTTAGTCCTTTCAAGTCCGGATTAACAAGATGGTACTGTACTTTCTAATGATCAATTATAAATGAATATCCAATTACCATAGTACTTTCGCCCAATTAATTCCATGTGCGGCAGTAAAACTTTATTTATGCGTCATCTTGACGAGGAAATGCAATAAATGGGGAAGTACTCTCAACGCAGGGACTGGGTAGAATGGAAGTGTGGATTGTCATCGTTGGAGCGGAGTCCCCTCATGGAATCGTATATCACTTTATAGCTGGCAAGCTATTATTCTGGAGGTTTTATAATCCTTCCTTCTTATGTTTTAGCACACTTCCAACCCTCGACGATAACTCTTCAATAAACACCCCTTCCATCGCACATTTTTAATCTCACTATATCCCACTTTCCACATCATTTCCTTGTTTCTTCCCACATCCTTTTCCTCTCTCGATATTCTATCAGCATTATTTCTCGCTCTTATTTTAGTTTTCTCTTCCTTCCCTCTTCTGGCTGACTGGATTGTTGAAAAATGAGATTCAGTAAAATCAATGGTAGAATCATCCTACTTGTTCAATGAAGACCTCTAGACTGTGTATTCCAAATTAAGGTTTAAAGCAGTTTTGGGCGAATGCCTGTTGTTTTTGCCTGCATTGTATTTATTGTCTATAAATAAATGAAATGAAATGAAATGAGTGTCACTTCTGAATTTTAACTAGTTGCTCTGTAAACAGCAGACCTCACGCAGTATTTTCATCCACAAGTACCTGATTGAAACTATTATAGACCTTATGGAAATACAGCAATAGACTGGCTTCTCCACACATCTATGTAATCACTTGTCAGCTGATTTATGATGAATAATTCTATAGTCTGATTTTTACTTTCCTTGCCCTATTACCATAGGTAAGGAAAGTATTGCTTTCCGAAAAAAATTAAGGTACCCCAATTTCTAAATGTCTATACGTTTCAAGGTCCCCTGAGTCCAAAAAAGTGGGTTTTGGGTATTGGTCTGTGTCTGTATGTGAGTGTGTGTGTGTGTGTGTGTGTGTGTGTGTGTGTGTGTGTGTGTGTGTATGAGTGTATGTGCGTCTGTGTACACGTTATCTCATCTCCCAATCAACAGAATGACTTGAAATTTGGAACTTGAGGTCCTTACACTATAGGGATCCGACACGAACAATTTCGATCGAATGCGATTCAAGATGGCGGCTAATATGGCGAAAATGTTGTCCAAAACAGGGTTTTTCGCGATTTTCTCTGAAATGGCTCCAACGATTTTGATCAAATTTATACCTATCATTGATAAGCTATATCAACTGCCACAAGTCCCATATCTGTAAAAATTCCAAGAGCTCCGCCCCATCTATGCAAAGTTTGATTTTAGATTCTCAATTATTAGGCTTCAGATACAATTTAAACAAAAAATTTTGAGTGGAATAGATTGATCATGAGAATCTCTACAATTAATGTTCAGTAACATTTTCACCTAAAATTAAAAATAAGCTCGAAATTCGAGATAATGTGATTATCCAATTATTGCAAACTGTTGGCAACTGTTGATTCTATTAAATGATTCACTATGAAGAGATAGCAGACCTCGTGTGTCTCCAGCGTTATTGCCCTGTCACCAGCTGGCTCAAATCTTTGAATAGTCACCAGCTGGCTCAAATCTTTGAATAGTAGACTTGAGATGCGCGGGAACACTAGCGTCAGGTGATCAATTCTCATAACGGCAAGGAAAGTTGTGTGAGTGCACCACACCATATTTTCTTCCTACTGATTTACAAAATTTTAATTCTAATAATGCCGCGGTACGAACGACGTCCAAACCTGGGTCGTAGAGCTCTAAATGCTGTAAATTTAGAATATTCACGGTAAAATCAGCAGCAAGGAGATTTTACCATTCAATTCCCAGCAGGCTGCATTCAACTATAACTAAAAATACAAACTGCTGCACAACTAACTAAGCACATAGGAAGTCTAAATACTGATTGTTGGATGATTTTCATAAAAATATAGATCAAGCTAAGCATCAGATTAAGCTAACGCTAAGCACACCTGAGGAGGCGCGGTTTGGTGATAAGTGTTGATCTTATGGAGATTGCCTTATCACACCGTTCTACGCCATGCCCGATTGTGTGAGTGATTGTATGTGTGTGAGTTCTTCCATTCAAACCAATAAGCAAGAAGCACCTGAATGCAAAATGCCGCATCGCGCCTCCTCAGGTGTGCATCCAGCTAAAGTTTGTCATGTGATACATTAACAATTTGGCGGTACGAAGTTCGCCGGGCCAGCTAGTTGTAACTAAAATAGGAGTATAGTAGTATAGGAGAACTAGAATATTCACATTATAGAAGAAGTAATTTTGATGAAATACTGAAAAACAGTTATTTTTTCGAATCCCTCTAGCTTATTCCTGTTCGTATTCAAGTAAACTGTCCTTGATTTCAACTAGTCTTATTCTTTGTGAGAGGTTGATCGCATTAAGCCATGTCTCATTCTTTGTAGCCAGCTAGATGACATGATCACATGAAACCCCCGTCTTATTCTCTATAACCAGGCTCATATTGATTCTAGTTTTTATATCTGTATACCTTTCATATGGTTACCGTAGGTCTACCATGACCTGGCAATAAAAATAGATGAAATCTCACCCTCATTTCTCTCCCCCCACTTTCCTACTTCTACTTCTCCTCCTCCCTACAACCTCTGTCTCTCTCTTCCACTACCTTTTCTTGTGGCTTCATCTCCTCCTTCTCCACCTCAACCTCTCTCCTTTCAACATTACGGAAAATAGAGCCACGCATTTAGTGAACTCGTGGTCCCTTCTCAGGCGTTTATTATCTTCCCTGACTTTGAATCGTATGACGTCACCCGTATTGATTCCGATCGCAGATTTTCTTCTCTACCCCCTTTCTTCTTCTTCTTCTTCTTCTTCTCCCTTCCTCCTCTTGTCCTCACAATAATTTTATCGCTTTCTTCCTCACCCCCGTTATCGGCTTTTGACAAAAACCAGGCTTTCTTTTCCCTGCCATTTATTTGCAGACTCCCCTATTTCATTCGCCCTATGGAACAAACAATATTCTCCGTTTTCTCTACTTTAAGACTTTTATTTTGCTCTTTGTCATTGCCCTTGACTGCAGACGTGGATTTTTTCACGCTACTAATCTAATCTTTCAACTTCATTCAATCGTTGCAATGAATAGAAAACTTATAGAAAAGCATCAGCTGTTCAGATTGGGAGGGTTTTTTTCCGTTTTTGAAAAGAAGTCAAGAACTTAATCTTGAATGTTTAGTTCTATGTTTTTGATTAACTGACTGACATCTTTGTACGTTGTTAGGTTCATGACGAAAATTCCATGTCTTCATCTCAGTGTCAACATTAGCCCGACTCATTATAATTAGCTTGCTTTGCTTAAACCACTTGCGCTTGTTGGTCCACGGAAGATCAGCAAGACGTCTTCTGAATATTTCATTCTGTAACAAATAATTACAAACTAATAATTATAAGTCTTCATTTCCATACAGACTCTCTTAGTTTTCAATATTTATTTGCAGACTCGTACAGTAGTGTGCCAAAGTGTATGATGTTTGAAAAAGTAGATATAACATATCCTTTTGAAATCTCTAGTATCTCTATAATTAGTCCATCATGAATTGAAATGTTTAGTCTTGATAGTTTTCACTTTAGTTGCATCATTTGCAGTCTATAATGACGTGATAATCAAAATCATCCAACAAACAATAGCTACCTGTGTAGAGTTTATTGGTTTACATAAACAACTGTCGGAAACTTATCATCAAGCATCACAAGTGCAAATTTTTAGTGAGAAAACATGAAGAAACCCAATAAATAACCTATAAACTTGAATGTTAATAGGAAATGACATTGGGTAATACGGCGAGGCAGAACATCCGAGAGGATCTCTCTGCCGATAAAAGCCATAAGAATAAATAAACAAGGGAATTGGTACATGAGGCTTCACACGGCTTAGCAATCCAACGTGTAAATTGATTGATAAAAAAGTAAATTCGTATGGCTTTTGTTGGTGGGGAGTCCCTTGCGGGAAGGTCCCACAGCCTGAATATATCATTTATGCCGTCATTGGGCCTTACGACTGTCATACTTCAGCCGGGACCGACAGTTTAACGTGCCCATCCGATAACACGGGAGTGATCTGGTTAAAAAACTTTTGGTATTGAGAGGGTTTGAACCCGGGATCTCTGTGCTGCTACGCAAGCACTCTATCCACTAGACCACGGATTGATTGATAAAACTTGAAGTATGGAGTGGTTGTGATTGGGGAATTCGTATCTCAGGGATCAATGCAAATTGAAAATAAAATTTCAAGTAAAGTATACTATGAATATTACAATTTGATTTATACGGTGATATTATTTTCCATGTTCATGAGGTAATATTTCAAACCAAAATTCTTAACTTGAGTGATTTTATTTTCCATAAATCGGATTTGTTAATTCTTAATTGATACTTCATACTTTAATTTACCCTGAAAGCAAACTTGAGGCTGGAAAATTACTTTCTAACCTCACATTAAACAAAATTCATTTAGAATCGAAATCTCAATAATTGCAGAATTCATCTTAGATGTTTGTGTAATATTGAATGAAAAAGACTAAGAAATTGTCAAATAGTCTTTTTCATTCAATATGAATAATAATTACCACAATATCAACTTCTCAACTACACAAAAAGTTTGTGTAATACATCACAATTTATTTTTATTTTTAAAAAGAAATATTAGACGACCTTGAAGTATGATGGGCCCTCCCAAAATCAAATCAAAATTTCTAAGTACTTGTCCATCCTTTGCTTCTAAGTTCAGTTTCACAAACATTGTAGTTTGCTCAATCAAACGCTAGTGTATTAATATTTTGAGAAACATGATTATAGAGCTCGGCAAATATTCAAGTTCACCTCTAATATGCAAATGGTTATTGACGTTTGTGTCAGCTTTGCCTCTCAACAAGTAGTGGACTTGACTGTAAGATAATGGCTTACTATCAGGCTTATTTCGGGTAGGACGGCTTCAATGTTTAATAGCTTATGAATTCTAAACTAGGTGGCTGATTGATGTCTTTGATATTGACCCTTTCTAAGCGTATTGTTACAACTTTTCCATGCGTATTGCGTATTGCGTGAAGTCCACGTTATAATGACAGTGTTTGATTAGCAATGGTATTGCTATCCTTGTCTATCATTCAACAAAGTGGATAGCGCTAACTCTTTTTCGCTTTCCTCTGTTGCCAGATCGTCTTTTAGCAATGTAGAATTAATCATGAATTAATAAAAATATTTCATCTTAATTATGAATAATTATTATGAACATATTAAAATATAATTTATTGCTTACTGAAATATAATTGATTATTTTAAACGTGAATGACCTGTTTATATCACATCAATAAACTTGTATCAGCTACCGTCTATAGAAGGCATTGACAAGACAGAGGATCGGCAACGTTGTTCTGCTATCTTTCTTCACTTCCATTATAACATGGACCTCACTATAGGGTTGTTGACAATGATACTGTGCTTGTGGATAAAAAGTTTTAGAGGAATGTTTCCGTACTCTGAGAGTATAACTTTCAATAATTCAAAATAGCCTGTAATAAGAATGAACTAAACATTTCTCAAGAATAAAAGTTCAATTCCAATAGATTGTTTTCTCAATTAAGTTCCATTCAATCTTACAGTAATTTACAAAGTATACTAACACAGAAGAAACGTTAGGATCTACCATCTACGATCGATAGAACAACGTAGACGTGGTTTGAATCTGTGATACTACATGATTATACGATATTTACAATCCAGTGTTGAAAAATTACTGTATTTTTTCTATAGGGCTACTTTTGAATATAAATAAAAATATAAATCTCAGTAGATTTACCAGATTTATATTTTTATTCATACTGTATTTTAGTATGAACTAGGAATTATAGTGGAAACAATATCCACTGTAAATTTTTGTGATCTTTATAAAAGTGTTTTCATAACCTCATTTGGACTATTTTTATCAAATTAGGGAGAGGAACAGTTTTGGGTTTATCCTGTTGATTCTCTCCCAATCATTAATTTGATGTTGTGATTAAGGAATGTAATAAATGTAAATGAATTGAACTTGATTTGAATCAATTTCATTAGCATAGATCATTTTTGCTGGCTGTACACAGTTTTTTTTGTGTAAGAGCTGATTCAAAACAATATCCACTATAATTTTTTTAATACATTGGATATATGGGATGGGCGATTTGAGATTTTTCAAATAATATTGTCTCCTAGATTTTTGGAATGTTACTATAGTGAGGTCCACGTTATAATGACAGTGGAGAAAGATAGCAGAACAACGTTGCCGATCCTCTGTCTTGTCAATGCCTTCTATAGACGGTAGTTGATACAGGTTTATTGATGTAATATTAACAGTTCATTCTCGTTTAAAATAATCAATTATATTTTATCAAGCAATAATTATATTTTTCAATAATTTCATAATGAATTTTCATTATTAAGATGAAATATTTTGTTAGTTAATTATCAATTCTACATTGTCTAATATGCAATCGAAATTCGGGAATGGAATAGTAAGGGCTATAAGCCTGTTTTCTCGTTTCCAATAATTTTATGATAAAGTTGTTTTGTCATTGTTGTTGAATAAATGAATAAATTGTTAAACGACAATCTGGCAACAGAGTAAAGCGAGAAAGAGATAGCGCTATCTGCTTTGTTGAATGATAGACAAGGATTGCAATACCATAGCTTATTAAACACTGTCATTATCATTATTACGTGGATCTCACTATAGGATTATTAATAATTATTCTACCGTTTGATGTGTGTAACATTGTTTTAGGGAATAATACACAACGAATGCAAGGACTGTTTTCTGTTCAATAAGTTTCTGAAGTATGATTATTCTTGAAACTTTCACTCTTAATATTGAACTTTCAAAGTCTGATTCAATATCGAATTTTGTACTTTCAAAGTCTGATTGTTCCAACAATACGATCTTCGAGTTTACTTGCAATTCATCGTTCTCCCTTCTTCTATAGTTTATCACAGCTGTTCTTTCGCGGTATCATTCGACGGTAGCCAACCTGATATCATTAAGTCGGTCTCAATTCTCCCCTGCTTTTAAATTTGGCCGCGGGGTGCAATCAATTACATTGAGCGGTGGCTGGCGGCTCAACTGTAAGCTGTGGGCCGCCCTCCGGCCAATAAATACTTCTCCTGTCGAAAGCCTCGGCTTTATATTGCGAACAGGCTACCTCATACATGGCGCTACTCTTTCTTGCCCAAATGTTGCCGGTGTTTTATTTAGTTTAGATTTCTATCTTATCAGAGAGGAGGAAGTTCAAGAGATTAGATTGGATTCGATTATATTCGAGTTCTTTTTTTATGTATGTTAAAATATTTTTGTCATAGCCATTCAATCTCAGCTGTTTTCCGTGCATGAAATCAAGCCGGTAAACAGCTGTTTGCAGAACAAGAAAACATGTGATTTTCATTACAGCACTATAATATTTACTATAATTTATTGTAAAGAGATCATATGTTCTCTTTACAGTCGAGTATGTTAGGAGTCTACTGAGTCCTAATCAACGTTAGTAGACAGAAGGTTGATCACTCACAGGTGTAAGATTCGAAGTGGTGGGGGGAATGCCAGCGTGACGTCACGTGTAGTAAAAAAGTGATAGAGTAACCACACTGAGCATACAGTTTATTCACTGTATCTTCAAATACATCGTCGTTTAAACCCCTCAAGATTGACCTAGAACTTAAAATTCTCCATACTTATAGCGAATTAATCACCGATTCTAATGATGTTGTTTTTGCCTGCATTGTATTTATTGTCTATAAATAAATGAAATGAAATGAAATGAGTGTCACTTCTGAATTTTAACTAGTTGCTCTGTAAACAGCAGACCTCACGCAGTATTTTCATCCACAAGTACCTGATTGAAACTATTATAGACCTTATGGAAATACAGCAATAGACTGGCTTCTCCACACATCTATGTAATCACTTGTCAGCTGATTTATGATGAATAATTCTATAGTCTGATTTTTACTTTCCTTGCCCTATTACCATAGGTAAGGAAAGTATTGCTTTCCGAAAAAAATTAAGGTACCCCAATTTCTAAATGTCTATACGTTTCAAGGTCCCCTGAGTCCAAAAAAGTGGGTTTTGGGTATTGGTCTGTGTCTGTATGTGAGTGTGTGTGTGTGTGTGTGTGTGTGTGTGTGTGTGTGTGTGTGTGTATGAGTGTATGTGCGTCTGTGTACACGTTATCTCATCTCCCAATCAACAGAATGACTTGAAATTTGGAACTTGAGGTCCTTACACTATAGGGATCCGACACGAACAATTTCGATCGAATGCGATTCAAGATGGCGGCTAATATGGCGAAAATGTTGTCCAAAACAGGGTTTTTCGCGATTTTCTCTGAAATGGCTCCAACGATTTTGATCAAATTTATACCTATCATTGATAAGCTATATCAACTGCCACAAGTCCCATATCTGTAAAAATTCCAAGAGCTCCGCCCCATCTATGCAAAGTTTGATTTTAGATTCTCAATTATTAGGCTTCAGATACAATTTAAACAAAAATTTTGAGTGGAATAGATTGAGCATGAGAATCTCTACAATTAATGTTCAGTAACATTTTCACCTAAAATTAAAAATAAGCTCGAAATTCGAGATAATGTGATTATCCAATTATTGCAAACTGTTGGCAACTGTTGATTCTATTAAATGATTCACTATGAAGAGATAGCAGACCTCGTGTGTCTCCAGCGTTATTGCCCTGTCACCAGCTGGCTCAAATCTTTGAATAGTCACCAGCTGGCTCAAATCTTTGAATAGTAGACTTGAGATGCGCGGGAACACTAGCGTCAGGTGATCAATTCTCATAACGGCAAGGAAAGTTGTGTGAGTGCACCACACCATATTTTCTTCCTACTGATTTACAAAATTTTAATTCTAATAATGCCGCGGTACGAACGACGTCCAAACCTGGGTCGTAGAGCTCTAAATGCTGTAAATTTAGAATATTCACGGTAAAATCAGCAGCAAGGAGATTTTACCATTCAATTCCCAGCAGGCTGCATTCAACTATAACTAAAAATACAAACTGCTGCACAACTAACTAAGCACATAGGAAGTCTAAATACTGATTGTTGGATGATTTTCATAAAAATATAGATCAAGCTAAGCATCAGATTAAGCTAACGCTAAGCACACCTGAGGAGGCGCGGTTTGGTGATAAGTGTTGATCTTATGGAGATTGCCTTATCACACCGTTCTACGCCATGCCCGATTGTGTGAGTGATTGTATGTGTGTGAGTTCTTCCATTCAAACCAATAAGCAAGAAGCACCTGAATGCAAAATGCCGCATCGCGCCTCCTCAGGTGTGCATCCAGCTAAAGTTTGTCATGTGATACATTAACAATTTGGCGGTACGAAGTTCGCCGGGCCAGCTAGTTGTAACTAAAATAGGAGTATAGTAGTATAGGAGAACTAGAATATTCACATTAATAGAAGAAATAATTTTGATGAAATACTGAAAAACAGTTATTTTTTCGAATCCCTCTAGCTTATTCCTGTTCGTATTCAAGTAAACTGTCCTTGATTTCAACTAGTCTTATTCTTTGTGAGAAAATTGATCGCCATGTCTGATTCTTCGTAGCCAGCTAGATGACATGATCACATGAAACCCTTGTCTTATTCTGTGTAACCAGGCTCATATTGATTCTAGTTTTTATATCTGTATACCTTTCATATGGTTACCGTAGGTCTACCATGACCTGGCAATAAAAATAGATGAAATCTCACCCTCATTTCTCTCCCCCCACTTTCCTACTTCTACTTCTCCTCCTCCCTACAACCTCTGTCTCTCTCTTCCACTACCTTTTCTTGTGGCTTCATCTCCTCCTTCTCCACCTCAACCTCTCTCCTTTCAACATTACGGAAAATAGAGCCACGCATTTAGTGAACTCGTGGTCCCTTCTCAGGCGTTTATTATCTTCCCTGACTTTGAATCGTATGACGTCACCCGTATTGATTCCGATCGCAGATTTTCTTCTCTACCCCCTTTCTTCTTCTTCTTCTTCTTCTTCTTCTCCCTTCCTCCTCTTGTCCTCACAATAATTTTATCGCTTTCTTCCTCACCCCCGTTATCGGCTTTTGACAAAAACCAGGCTTTCTTTTCCCTGCCATTTATTTGCAGACTCCCCTATTTCATTCGCCCTATGGAACAAACAATATTCTCCGTTTTCTCTACTTTAAGACTTTTATTTTGCTCTTTGTCATTGCCCTTGACTGCAGACGTGGATTTTTTCACGCTACTAATCTAATCTTTCAACTTCATTCAATCGTTGCAATGAATAGAAAACTTATAGAAAAGCATCAGCTGTTCAGATTGGGAGGGTTTTTTTCCGTTTTTGAAAAGAAGTCAAGAACTTAATCTTGAATGTTTAGTTCTATGTTTTTGATTAACTGACTGACATCTTTGTACGTTGTTAGGTTCATGACGAAAATTCCATGTCTTCATCTCAGTGTCAACATTAGCCCGACTCATTATAATTAGCTTGCTTTGCTTAAACCACTTGCGCTTGTTGGTCCACGGAAGATCAGCAAGACGTCTTCTGAATATTTCATTCTGTAACAAATAATTACAAACTAATAAATTATAAGTCTTCATTTCCATACAGACTCTTCTTAGTTTTCAATATTTATTTGCAGACTCGTACAGTAGTGTGCCAAAGTGTATGATGTTTGAAAAAGTAGATATAACATATCCTTTTGAAATCTCTAGTATCTCTATAATTAGTCCATCATGAATTGAAATGTTTAGTCTTGATAGTTTTCACTTTAGTTGCATCATTTGCAGTCTATAATGACGTGATAATCAAAATCATCCAACAAACAATAGCTACCTGTGTAGAGTTTATTGGTTTACATAAACAACTGTCGGAAACTTATCATCAAGCATCACAAGTGCAAATTTTTAGTGAGAAAACATGAAGAACCCAATAAATAACCTATAAACTTGAATGTTAATAGGAAATGACATTGGGTAATACGGCGAGGCAGAACATCCGAGAGGATCTCTCTGCCGATAAAAGCCATAAGAATAAATAAACAAGGGAATTGGTACATGAGGCTTCACACGGCTTAGCAATCCAACGTGTAAATTGATTGATAAAAAAGTAAATTCGTATGGCTTTTGTTGGTGGGGAGTCCCTTGCGGGAAGGTCCCACAGCCTGAATATATCATTTATGCCGTCATTGGGCCTTACGACTGTCATACTTCAGCCGGGACCGACAGTTTAACGTGCCCATCCGATAACACGGGAGTGATCTGGTTAAAAAACTTTTGGTATTGAGATGGTTTGAACCCGGGATCTCTGTGCTGCTACGCAAGCACTCTATCCACTAGACCACGGATTGATTGATAAAACTTGAAGTATGGAGTGGTTGTGATTGGGGAATTCGTATCTCAGGGATCAATGCAAATTGAAAATAAAATTTCAAGTAAAGTATACTATGAATATTACAATTTGATTTATACGGTGATATTATTTTCCATGTTCATGAGGTAATATTTCAAACCAAAATTCTTAACTTGAGTGATTTTATTTTCCATAAATCGGATTTGTTAATTCTTAATTGATACTTCATACTTTAATTTACCCTGAAAGCAAACTTGAGGCTGGAAAATTACTTTCTAACCTCACATTAAACAAAATTCATTTAGAATCGAAATCTCAATAATTGCAGAATTCATCTTAGATGTTTGTGTAATATTGAATGAAAAAGACTAAGAAATTGTCAAATAGTCTTTTTCATTCAATATGAATAATAATTACCACAATATCAACTTCTCAACTACACAAAAAGTTTGTGTAATACATCACAATTTATTTTTATTTTTAAAAAGAAATATTAGACGACCTTGAAGTATGATGGGCCCTCCCAAAATCAAATCAAAATTTCTAAGTACTTGTCCATCCTTTGCTTCTAAGTTCAGTTTCACAAACATTGTAGTTTGCTCAATCAAACGCTAGTGTATTAATATTTTGAGAAACATGATTATAGAGCTCGGCAAATATTCAAGTTCACCTCTAATATGCAAATGGTTATTGACGTTTGTGTCAGCTTTGCCTCTCAACAAGTAGTGGACTTGACTGTAAGATAATGGCTTACTATCAGGCTTATTTCGGGTAGGACGGCTTCAATGTTTAATAGCTTATGAATTCTAAACTAGGTGGCTGATTGATGTCTTTGATATTGACCCTTTCTAAGCGTATTGTTACAACTTTTCCATGCGTATTGCGTATTGCGTGAAGTCCACGTTATAATGACAGTGTTTGATTAGCAATGGTATTGCTATCCTTGTCTATCATTCAACAAAGTGGATAGCGCTAACTCTTTTTCGCTTTCCTCTGTTGCCAGATCGTCTTTTAGCAATGTAGAATTAATCATGAATTAATAAAAATATTTCATCTTAATTATGAATAATTATTATGAACATATTAAAATATAATTTATTGCTTACTGAAATATAATTGATTATTTTAAACGTGAATGACCTGTTTATATCACATCAATAAACTTGTATCAGCTACCGTCTATAGAAGGCATTGACAAGACAGAGGATCGGCAACGTTGTTCTGCTATCTTTCTTCACTTCCATTATAACATGGACCTCACTATAGGGTTGTTGACAATGATACTGTGCTTGTGGATAAAAAGTTTTAGAGGAATGTTTCCGTACTCTGAGAGTATAACTTTCAATAATTCAAAATAGCCTGTAATAAGAATGAACTAAACATTTCTCAAGAATAAAAGTTCAATTCCAATAGATTGTTTTCTCAATTAAGTTCCATTCAATCTTACAGTAATTTACAAAGTATACTAACACAGAAGAAACGTTAGGATCTACCATCTACGATCGATAGAACAACGTAGACGTGGTTTGAATCTGTGATACTACATGATTATACGATATTTACAATCCAGTGTTGAAAAATTACTGTATTTTTTCTATAGGGCTACTTTTGAATATAAATAAAAATATAAATCTCAGTAGATTTACCAGATTTATATTTTTATTCATACTGTATTTTAGTATGAACTAGGAATTATAGTGGAAACAATATCCACTGTAAATTTTTGTGATCTTTATAAAAGTGTTTTCATAACCTCATTTGGACTATTTTTATCAAAATTAGGGAGAGGAACAGTTTTGGGTTTATCCTGTTGATTCTCTCCCAATCATTAATTTGATGTTGTGATTAAGGAATGTAATAAATGTAAATGAATTGAACTTGATTTGAATCAATTTCATTAGCATAGATCATTTTTGCTGGCTGTACACAGTTTTTTTTGTGTAAGAGCTGATTCAAAACAATATCCACTATAATTTTTTTAATACATTGGATATATGGGATGGGCGATTTGAGATTTTTCAAATAATATTGTCTCCTAGATTTTTGGAATGTTACTATAGTGAGGTCCACGTTATAATGACAGTGGAGAAAGATAGCAGAACAACGTTGCCGATCCTCTGTCTTGTCAATGCCTTCTATAGACGGTAGTTGATACAGGTTTATTGATGTAATATCAACAGTTCATTCTCGTTTAAAATAATCAATTATATTTTATCAAGCAATAAATTATATTTTTCAATAATTTCATAATGAATTTTCATTATTAAGATGAAATATTTTGTTAGTTAATTATCAATTCTACATTGTCTAATATGCAATCGAAATTCGGGAATGGAATAGTAAGATCTATAAGCCTGTTTTCTCGTTTCCAATAATTTTATGATAAAGTTGTTTTGTCATTGTTGTTGAATAAATGAATAAATTGTTAAACGACAATCTGGCAACAGAGTAAAGCGAGAAAGAGATAGCGCTATCTGCTTTGTTGAATGATAGACAAGGATTGCAATACCATAGCTTATTAAACACTGTCATTATCATTATTACGTGGATCTCACTATAGGATTATTAATAATTATTCTACCGTTTGATGTGTGTAACATTGTTTTAGGGAATAATACACAACGAATGCAAGGACTGTTTTCTGTTCAATAAGTTTCTGAAGTATGATTATTCTTGAAACTTTCACTCTTAATATTGAACTTTCAAAGTCTGATTCAATATCGAATTTTGTACTTTCAAAGTCTGATTGTTCCAACAATACGATCTTCGAGTTTACTTGCAATTCATCGTTCTCCCTTCTTCTATAGTTTATCACAGCTGTTCTTTCGCGGTATCATTCGACGGTAGCCAACCTGATATCATTAAGTCGGTCTCAATTCTCCCCTGCTTTTAAATTTGGCCGCGGGGTGCAATCAATTACATTGAGCGGTGGCTGGCGGCTCAACTGTAAGCTGTGGGCCGCCCTCCGGCCAATAAATACTTCTCCTGTCGAAAGCCTCGGCTTTATATTGCGAACCGGCTACCTGATACATGGCGCTACTCTTTCTTGCCCAAATGTTGCCGGTGTTTTATTTAGTTTAGATTTCTATCTTATCAGAGAGGGAGGAAGTTCAAGAGATTAGATTGGATTCGATTATATTCGAGTTCTTTTTTTATGTATGTTAAAATATTTTTGTCATAGCCATTCAATCTCAGCTGTTTTCCGTGCATGAAATCAAGCCGGTAAACAGCTGTTTGCAGAACAAGAAAACATGTGATTTTCATTACAGCACTATAATATTTACTATAATTTATTGTAAAGAGATCATATGTTCTCTTTACAGTCGAGTATGTTAGGAGTCTACTGAGTCCTAATCAACGTTAGTAGACAGAAGGTTGATCACTCACAGGTGTAAGATTCGAAGTGGTGGGGGGAATGCCAGCGTGACGTCACGTGTAGTAAAAAAGTGATAGAGTAACCACACTGAGCATACAGTTTATTCACTGTATCTTCAAATACATCGTCGTTTAAACCCCTCAAGATTGACCTAGAACTTAAAAATTCTCCATACTTATAGCGAATTAATCACCGATTCTAATGATGTTGTTTAATATATCAAGTTCATTCAACTTGTATGAATAAAATGAAGTTGAAAGTTTTTCAAGAATATAAACACGTGACACGAAAAAGTTAATAAGCTGGAAAAGCGTTAGTAGACAACGTTATACTATTATAATTTCAGATTAACCCATAAAAAATCTTGATAAACTAATGCATTTCAATAAAACAAACCGATCCCGATAAATCCAATGAATTTCATTCATATAAATGCACTGAACACATGCTGGTATCGAGCACATGTTCTACGAGAATCAAAATATCTCATCCCCGAAATTCACAAGCTGATGTATAGCCAAACTACAAAATATGAACACGACCTAGAAGATAAAAAAAACTTGAGGGTTTGAAAGGGAAGGTTAGGAGGTGGGTTTTTTGCTTTTATATTGCAAAATGCTTGTTTTATTCAAATGTTTTGATAATTATTGTAAAGCAGAAACAGAAAGCTTGCATGTCAAAAAATGTTTGTGTTATATAATTTGACTACAGGTCACCGTATGATTTTCAAGAATGCGATATTCTGCCTACTCTGTACTACAGCCTACGTCACGGCTGCAGTTCCCCCACTCCAATTGCATTTCAACTAAAATACTATAGATGAGTGACCAACCTTCTGTCTACTAACTTTGAGTCCTAATAACATCTGAGTAATTAATATACTAACTCAAATATTAAAGAACTCATTTAATGAGTTTCAAGTTATAAGAACGCATCTGAAATCTTATAATTTAGGCCTTTATTATTTTATTTGAGCTCGAAGTGCCTGTCTGTTATGAACTAGGCGCTATGGGCTAGGTCATGTTTATAGAATGCAGTAGCTCGAGCAGCAGCAGGTGGTGGTTTCTGTTTCTCAGCAATATTATTCTTTCTCAGATAAGTATGACAAAAAATATTGTACATAACTTGTACGGTAACGTATTTACCGCATTCGTATGATAATTCTGCCCTCAAATACGTTTCGGGCAGAAACAATCATACTTATGCGGTAAATTATCGTTACCGGACTTGTTACTTAAAGTACTATTTTGTCATAGTCATTCAATCTCAGCTGTTTTCCGTGCATGAAATCAAGCCGGTAAACAGCTGTTTGCAGAAGAAATAAACATATGATTCTCATTACAGCATACTCTACTGTAATGAAACCATATGTTTCCTTTACAATCGAGTATGTTTCCTAGTTCCGAAATAGGAACAGCAAAACTGCTTCAAAAGAAAAAACACCTTCAGCGCTCAAGGTGGAAGTTTAGTCAACTTCCACAAAATTTCTGATTCGGAATTTGTGAACTAGATTATGTTTATAGAATGCATGGAGTAACTTCATCACAAGCAGGTAATGTTATCTATTTCTCAAATATTCTTCTTTAGATTATTATGTCAAGAAATTGTGTACGTTACTTGGACGTGAATGTCTTTTGCAGTCCTCAAACGAAATTCTAGTCTCGGCTAACGTATCGACTAGAAACATCATTCTCTCCTGCAAAAGTCCCCTTCCCGTCCAAGTAAAGTAAGATACTATTACTGGCTTATACACTAATTCATATCAAATTATGGTATTGCTATATTATTCAACGAATTTTAGAAAGTATAAAAATTAATGAGAATAAAGATGCAATTAGAATAACGATAATGTAATATTGTGATATAACTTCATAATTGGCGGTGTTTCAACAAATAGTTGTCGATTCTCTGAAAAGGATATAGAAAAATATCCCTTTCATCAACACACGACCGGTATATGAGTCTTAAGAGAGATGAATGAGAAGGAAAAAATGAAAATTCAAAGGAGCAAATGTAATTTAGGTATTAGGAAAACAATCTGAAGTTATTATAATAAAGTATCAGAAGTTATAAGAATTAGATGGAGAGAGATGATGTAGAATGAAGATGAAGGAAGGATACTAGAGAAATCAAGAGAAATGAGAAGGCAAGGGAAAGATGAGGTTGAAAAGGATAAAGAGAAGTTATGAAGAAATAGAGAGAGTAGAGTAGAAAATTCAGTTGAAAGAGAATAAAGAAGTAGGGAAGAGTGAGAGAGTGAATGAAGACAATGAAGATTGGTATGTTGAAAGGATGATAGAGATTTGAAAAAGTGGGAGAAGAAGTTTATAATTTAGAATAATAATAATTAGTGAAGTAATAAGGAGAGTAAATAGAAGATACAATGATGGATAGTGTTGATGATGAGAGAGAGAGTGAGAGAGATTGATTGATTGATTGAGTACTTTATTTATGTAGATTACAATATATACTGGCTTATACACTTATATACAAAAGCTTGCAATACAGCAAAATTATAGATGAATTTACATAATATAAACTAAGAAAATAATTATTGAATTGTACAATGATATGAAAAAAAGCAATTTGGAATAACTATTCCCACCCAGCCATGTCCACACTGGACAAATGTTCGACATACATGTTCGGCAAACATGTTTGTTGAGGAGCTCAGGGACAAACATCTTAAAAATTTTGGACAATCATTGTTTGTCAAATAAAAAATTACTGTTTTTCCAAACATTTTCAGTGTTTGCTATAATACATAAAAACCTGTTCTCCCCACTTACAATTAATATTTTGTTTGGTGACGCGTCCACACTGGCCCACGGGCAAACATTGTTTGTTAAACATAATAAAATTTGCCCAAACAGTTTCAACAAATTGTTTGTCGAACATTTGTTCAGTGTGGACACGGCTTTACAGTTTCTCGATTTAGTCATTCAACTATAGCTATTCATGTAGTTTAGCCTAGATCAAAAAATTTGTTCTAATCATTAATCATTGTGTGCTGAATATCTCAATAAAGAATTATTGAATTTAATTGAATTGAATTGATTAGGTCAATGCTAAATAAATTTTTGTGATGTACAAATTCAAAATTATACTTCCATGATCTTAATAAAATTTCCTATTCTGGGCTAACAATAGAACATGAATTAAAAATTAGAGTTTTTTCAATCACCGCAAAATAAGCTCTCTATCAACTCACAAGTTCAATTTTCAAACATTTTACAACAAACTACGAATTTTGAACAATCAGGCAAGGAATTTCCAACTTAATATAGAAACGGCCATCATCATCATTAATCAACCTGTTCCGGTTCCCATCTCTTTCTTGGCCTCCCTACATCTCTCTTTCCAGTAGGTATATAGTTTTGGACTACAAGGGGCATTCTTCCAGGTGGCATTCTATTCAAATGACTGCACCAGTTGCGTCTATTTTGTATAATTCTTCCATGCAGAGGAAACGGCCATCATATAAGTGCATATTCATTTCCAATTTCTCACATCCCCGGTTATTAGTGAAGTAGTCTCAGTCAATCCACATCCCCCACTCTCTGTTGAATGTCAGAACACGGAAACACATGTAGAACAGTGGAACAGTCCCAGGAACAGTCCCAACTGCCGAATTCAATTGTCTCGCCAGAAACGTTTGTCGTCCATTCAAAATTGAACTCGTACCTGAGGCGTGTATGGGAATAGGTAGGTTCATCTGCATTTCTCATGGGATCCCTCTGCTCTGCATGTGCCATTCAATTAGAGTGGATGCAAATAACAGGCCTCTTCAGCTTGGGAAGGCCTCTGCTAAGCAATTAAATAATCATCTTGAGTGCTATTTAGTAGTGACATTACAAGGAAGACATACTTTCGAATTGGAAATCAGAACTACGAAGATTTATGAAAGTTTTGTGCTGTACAAAATTCATATTATACAACACTATTCCAACGTATTGTCTGTTTTATCTCTTTTCAATTGAATCAACAGTTAACTCTAATTTAATAGACTGCTAATGAATCATCAAAAATAATCTTACTGACATAGAAGTATTCAAGCTCAATTATTTATTTATCATTATTTTACAATCAACTTAAGGACAAAGAAACATACTACAGCCCAAAACTTCTTTTCATCCCAATTTCATAAAATAAATTGTCCAAATAAAGGTTATGTGCGACTTTACAATTCTTCACTAATTTCCACATTGAAACAAAACACAAACACTTGAAACAATTAATTTTGAATTTAGAAAGATTAAGATTGTCATAACACCTAGATGATAAATAGTCATCCATTCCACTTATTTATAATTTTACAATAATTAATATAATTTTTTTCAAAGCATCATTTTCAAGCGTCTTTGATTTTTTCATCAATGCATTCCATGTATTCTCTTCCTAAATACTTGGAATTATAATAATATCGATAATAATAATACCTGGCTGGCTCAGGTCTGGTGTCAAAGTTTTCAGGTCGCACCTGATAAATTTCAGGGCCTCTGACATGACTAACGACTGTTATTAGGCAGCCGGGACCGACGACAACGTTTTCATCCGAAACACGGAAGTGGCCCGAGAAAAATATAGGATTATAAAGCCAGCATCTAATTCATTCGACTACGGCAACTCAATACTTGGAATATTTTAGTATTCACCTGTTTTTCGTTTCTGAATATTGCCCTTGTTTGTTTCATCTAATAAATTGATTAATAAGTTTATCTCAGATCTAGGCAACACTGTTTATTTAAATTCCATACACTTATAATAAATGTTTTACAAAACGTTTTATCTTGAAATATTGTCCCATTAGACCTGTGAGTAAGTAGCAAGTGTTGCTAAGATTGGCAGATTCAAATCACATTCTCTCTATCAGCAGTAGTAATGTGTGATGTTGACGCCGAAGGCTGCGTTATTAATTTAAAAGGGGACTGGTAGGGGATGACGGAAATGAGTCAACTAGTAGGCGTCACCCCACACTCTCCCTCAGTTCCGTACGCCCTTCGGGACTTTATCAGATCAGCACTCTACATGCACACATACACTGTATGAAATGTGCAAGCCATCTCAGTTCCCACGTCACAAAAGGGTTCACAATATCGATTCAATCAAAAATTGGCTTCGAGGTCATTGGAAATGGGTTAAACAAATTTGGCCTGTTGTCCTCAACAATCAATTCGGGTTTAATCCGACTTATATGGGGCGATTTCGAACCTCACTTTAATTAGGCTTTGTCGGTTGAGAGAAATAATGGCTTGCTAGCGTGTAATCAGAGCCTGGATTCTTTGAACGAAATTGTTCACGGAGATTGAAAATATTCTTATAGAAGATTAGTGAGTGAATGTTGTGGGATTGCAACGATAAATACTTAAACATAAGATGATTATATTTTGATAGTAGATTTAGAAGTGAAAAAATTGTGTTACATCTTGTCTTGTTGTTACTTCAAGGGCCGTTCTGTGCGAACGGCAAAGTCAAAGCTTAAACTGAATTTAATCAGCTGGTGTCTTAAACTCAAAATGTAACACATTATAACAAACGAGACTTGATACGGATTTAATCCAGTTTAAAATGAAATTAAGTCCAACCTGTTACTAAGCAAACGGCCCTAAATAATTATGACATATTATGAAAAGTTGACTATTAAGAATTTTGACTTATTAAATTTGAATATGAAATTTGACTTTGAAAATACTCCACTCTAAGTTTTAACCGAATCTGCAAGATTATGATTAAACAAGATAATGATTTGCAAGCAGGAACATACTTCATCAATCATGAAAATATTAATTAAAAAAAATTAGGATTATGTTCTATGTACACACAGTATTTAATGCTACAATCATTCTATTAATGTAAAGCCGTGTCCACAATGAAGAAATGTTCGACAAACATGTTTGTTAAAAAAGTTTGGGCAAATTTTATTATAATTTACAAACAATGTTTCCCCGTGGGCAGTGTGGACGCGTCACCAAACACAATTATTATTGTAAGTGGGAAGAACAGGTTTTATGTTTTACAGCTGTCAACTCTGAAAATGTTTGGTAAAGCAGTGATTTTTTGTTTGACAAACAATGATTTTCCAAACTTTTTGAAATGTTTGTCCCTGAGCTCCTGAACAAACATTGTTTGTCGAACATTTGTTCAGTGTGGACACGGCTTAATGAAGCAATTCGGTAATTGAACCTCCTATTTAATTAATATTGCTTTGCACCTTAGAGCAGCTGCATTGACTGGTTTTGTTTCTCGTTGAAGAATGGTGATTACAACATTACTGCGAGGATGAAAAAGGTTTGAAGAATTTCTGGATTTCCCAAATCAGTCTTGAAATTGAAATATTTCGGACACCGTTGTGCACCCCCTGCTGTGCAATTCTTGCACGCCTCAAGACGAAAAACTCTTGCGATAAAGCGTTTTGATTAAAATTCTTTTCCATCCCTCATGGAGGGAATTCAACCCTCTTTAATCAACCTCCACCTGTGTGGAATGAATTTGGAGAAAATACTGGAAGTTGGAGTCTGTTGGTTCATTTTTTAAAGTGATCGACATCATCATTATTTTTTCATTTCACCATTCTTATTTTGTTATTTTCATATACAAGAATTCTTTCTAGGAATTAATATTATCATCCGTCTTTCAATAAAACATCTATTTTCCATAATCTACAATCTCATGAAAATTTTAATGAGTTTTCGTGAACAAATTTCAAATCTCATGATTTTGCTTTAAACTAACATTTTCAGTAACCAAATTTCCTCATTATCCTATAGTCCTATCCTCATTATAATACGTTTCCTCTGAACTCATAATTTTGTTAAAAACTAACACTTTCAGTACCAAATTTCTTCATCATCCTTGCATCACCTCAATACTGTATTCTATGATAGAGAAGGTATTGATTACTCTGTTTCGTCATAGAGGAACGAAAAATATTTCGATGTTTACAACAACGAGTTGTATTAAAAGTTTCACAGTTGTTTGTGAGTGATGTTGTGGTACTTTGTGTTTGTTGTGATACTTTGTGTTTTTATTGTATTAAAAGTAATCTCTTGAACGATGACAGTCAATTAATTACTCACTCATTCGTCTTTCAGTGCCGTCTTTCTTAAATTACATAAATTCAAACACTTCAACATATTTCAATACTAGGTAAATTCATCAATTATCATATTTTTCAACAAATTTAATCCATTCTCCCTTGTTGATTTGATTTTCTTTATCTCATTCTTTTATTGAATCATTCCCTCCAAAAAATGAAAGCGTTATGTGCAACTACAATGAATAAATAGAAATAATATAATAATAAGAAATAATACTCATTTGAAATATCCCTATACAACTTCTTACTCATCCTGTGCTTTTGGAGGGTCACGATAGACTGGTGGTCTCAGCTGAAATATAATAGTCGTGAGGCCCATTGAAGCCTGAAATATATGTTTCCGGCGAGGTGGATCTCCCGTAAGGGACTCCCTACCAATTAAAGCCAATACTAATATTTTTTTTCTTTCTTTCACTATTAGCTTCATTCAAATCCTCTATCAATTCTCTTTTTCAAGTAATTTTATATATAGTAGTTTAAATAGAAATTAAAATCTCAGTACCCTTTTCTTGGAAACATGTTGTGATGAAATAATTCAAAAAAGGGCACTGAGATTTTAATTTCCATTTATGAATATTACAAGTATCCCTAAACAGAAAATAGATATAGTAGTTTCTAAATCCTTGTATTCCCAATATTTCCTCATTCTTCTTCTTCTTCTTTGGCTGTTCCTTAACCCATTTAAATGGGGTCGGCATTCCTTTCTCTTAGTCTGCCTCTCCACAAAGCTCTATCCAATGCTTCCTCTCTCCTCCAACCATTCTCCCGCAAGTCAGCCGCTATTTATTTGTATTATTCAATATTTCCAATATTTCCTCATTAATTCCAGTATAATATTATTCTAATTTTTTCCAGAAATATTTTCTCTTTTTCTAATTATTTTTCCCAGTATTTTCAAAAGATGAGTATTTTTTGCTTCTTATATGATTCATTCTAGACCTCTATCAACTTCTCATTTTAAATCAATCAACAAAATCAAATTTATTCAGCAATTAACAACAGTGTTACAAGAAAATAAATAAATATTTTTTTGTTGAATAATTTACTTTTTCAAGCCTGTCTTATGAATCATTTGTTTAGTAGACTTCAATCCAAAGGTTATCAATGCTTCTACCTGTCAAAAAACCTCCACTGATACACAGCCGCAACCCTCCAGTCCTTCTTTCCCGTCCCTCCACCACCCTAGAGGGTGTCGACTGTCAAGGTTGGCCAAACTGGGTTCACTCGCATCGATTGTCGGCGCCGCCAGCAGTTGGGTTGTGACGCTTGCGCAAGTTGGTCAGCCTGTTTCGGCGCTGCCGAACCCCAATACTCTACACCTAACTCCTGAGCAGTCAGCACTGATAGTAGGTCCACCCACCCCGTCTTCTCACTTCTTTGTTTCGGTTTTCGGTGTTGAGGTAGCTTACAAATCGTGGTTCCTGATTTTCAAATCAGTTATTATCCTCATCTCTCATTAGTGGATGATTAGCATCCATATAGTGCACACCGGTTTTAGAAATTGTCACTGACTTGGTTTTTGATAATATTCATTTATCAGTGACAGCTTCGTCTTTCCGTCCTTGGAAGTGTTGGTGTGTTTGATGTGTTGTGATCTTAGTTTCGCCGATTTTGTGTGTGATCCTTGCTGTATCTGTTTTGGATTGGCTGCCAAACTGACGTCTGGTATGTTCATCATTCTCATAAATTGTGTGGGGTTTGATCAACTTCATTCATGTAAATTAATTTGCATTTTCTGTTCAGTGATTCATTTTTTTCATAGCATTATCATTCTTAGTATTTTCCTGAAAAGTTAAAAAATTTTATAATTATTGTTTCGATAATCTTGATTGATTTTCCCGTTTATCAGTTCAATGATTGAATGAGATTCACAAAAAAGAAATATCTTCTAAAATAAAGAAATATTTAGAAATATCTTCTAATATAATAATAATAATAATAATAATAATAATAATAACAATTCAAAAAAATCTTTATTGACATCAACCACAACAACAAAAAATATATATAATAACTTGATAAATTTTATACAGCAATGGCCTTCAGGCCGTCTGCCAAAATGTAATTATGAAGTATTAATCGATGACATCAATATCATTTATATTGATTGGTTGATTCTTTATCACAAATGACATATATTAGCATTATCATTCTTTTGAACTCAAAATAATATTTTCCTGAAATATTCAACTTTTTTATAATTATTGTTTCAATAATTTTGATTTGATTTTCCCGCCTATCAGTTCAATTATTTGTGAATGAGATGGAATATCTTTCTAATATAATGATTGAGTATCACTCGATGACATCTATATCATTCATATTGATTGATTGATTCTTTATCACAAGTGACATATATTAGCATTATCATTCTTTTGAACTCAAAATAATATTTTCCTGAAATGTTCAACTTTTTTATAATTATTGTTTCAATAATTTTGATTTGATTTTCCCGCCTATCAGTTCAATGATTTGTGAATGAGATGGAATATCTTTCTAATAAAATAATGATGAAGTTAATCGATGACATTCATATTGATTGATTGATTCTTTATCACAAATGACATAAATAATAGCATTATCATTCTTTTGGACTCAAAATAGTATTTTCCGGAAATGTTCAACTTTTTTATAATTATTATTGTTTCAATATTTTTGATTTGATTTTCCCGCATATCAGTTCAATGATTTGTGGATGAGATGAAATATCTTTCTAATAAAGTAATGATGGAGTTTTAATCGATGACATTCATATTATTGATTGATTGATTCTTTATCACAAATGAAATATTTTAAATTATAGTATGATTTATAATAAATCACTTATATTAGTGGCGTAAATCAGTGTTTTCTCTGATCCCTGATCAAAGAAAATCTGTTTCCCTTAATGTTTTAGATGTAGCCTATAACATTATTTAATTTAGTCAACATTTTTATCAGCTTTTTCAATCAATTTTTGTATTTTATAGAAATTCTCTACCATGTTTTCTGTCGTAATTGAATTTCAATCAATCACATCCATTACGGTGACTATTATTTTATGAAGTAAATTAGTTGTTCTCCTTTATGTCACTTGATAGAGTTAGTGATTGTTTCTCCTATGAATGTTTGCATTCAAATTTAAATTCTCTCTAAACTGTATTTAATGCACCAACGATTCACTGTGTTTGTGAAGTTTCTCGTTCAATCCCATTACTATGAAGGCTTAGCATTCTGTAAAAATGTGTTTCTTCTTATAAGATACTGTACTGTTAATGTTCCATCGATTCGCTGTGTTTGAGAAGTCTTTCAATCTCATTTCTATAGAGGCTTGCATTCAATAATAATGGGTTCCTTGCTATAAGATACAAACAGAAGCTTGAGAGATGTGACGTTTTTTGGATGATTTATGGCGCGTAACATCCACATCGTTACTCAAAGCTATGTTTTAAGAAGAATACTTCCGTTTGAAAGGTGTCACCTTATTTTAATCATATTTCTCCAGTCTCATATTCAACTTGAATAACCCTAAAACTGTTATTATAATGTCAATATAATATAATAATTATTAATATGTATTAAAATGATTATTATTATTATTAAATAATTAATTAATCAAAAAGTTAGAAAAGCATGAGTTTACTACCAAAGATGTATAAGTTTTTAGATAAGTCATAATCGAATTATACTTCTAATCTTTGAGTTATTGTTGTCTAAGAACATGGTGAAAGAAACCAGGATTTTGAAATATCTTTCAATATCAACCAATCACACAATAATAAAATTTTCAAAATGATGATAACGGCATCAATCTGAAGATTCAATATGAATTTTTCATCTGCTACTCCAGCTCTAGTATTTAGTACTTTCATAGAATAAGCAATCTAGCTATTCTTCTGGTAGGTACTGTGTTCTTCTTTCTTCAAACCCCAGCATTCGTTTACCTGATCATGGAACTGAATTTTCTAGTACTTGAATCTAAAACAATTCTATAGTCTGATTTTTACTCTAATCTTGGCGTATGAAGAAGGCTCCTTTTTCCTTTATTATTATCCTTGAAATGCAAAATTTCCAAAAACCTTGTGTATACGTCGACGCGCAATTTAAGAAGGAACATACCTGTCAAATTTCATGAAAATCTGTTACCGCGTTTCGCCATAAATGCGCAACATATAAACATATACGGTAAACATTTAAACATTAAGAGAAATGCATAGAATTTTCTCTTATGTAGAAGAGAATTTTCTAGTACTTGAATCTAAAACAAATATAAGGCAACGTTTTATTAATGTAAAAAAATACTAGTTCAGTATTTTATTGAATATCCATTTAATCAGATACAACTGAATAACTCCCACACCAGACCTATTCCAACTTCGATATTTCATCTTTCAATGTATAATATTACAATACTCGGTAGTCTATTGAATATCAACAGAACCCAAACATCTCTAGCACCAGCGCAATCGGTGTGGCATTGTACCTAGACACCGGTCTGTCCAGAAGTTGTAAGGAAGGACAGGTGTTGGGCCAGACATGGCAGCGCCTTGGGCCCCCGAAGATTAATGACCCTATTGACCGCAGGGCCGCCCGGTGTTTCACAACAATGTTCCCCCTTTTCAACCACCCCCCGCCCCTCGCCACCAATCACCTACAGTTGCTGCCAGCTGAGAGCTTTTTGAAGAGTATTCCCCGACGACTAGGGTTGCTTTTCTTCCTCCACACGCTGTATATAAAAATAGGGAGGCAAGTTGCTGACCATTCCGTTTATATTCTTCGTTTTCCTTCGTGTCCCTTCTGTAATAGTGTTCAAGGGTGGGCGTAAAAGGTACTGACTGTTTGCAGACTGTACTTGTCTACTCAGGGGAAGTGAAAGAGGGTTTTGTTGTACATTTCTACTGATGTTTTGTCACGAAACAGTTCCTGACTCATTTATTCTCAGATTCGATTTAATCTCGATGTTACAATAAAATATTCGCCATAAATCAATGTAGAATGGGATAAAGTTATTTATTGTCATTAAACACATAGTGCAATAGACATAGTTATCAAGAAACAAAATACATACAAAAGTCACACAGACAAATACAGAATGAAGCAATTCACACAAATCAATATGGAGTCTGAACACACATAATAATAAGCTTCCACAAAAAAAAATATATATATATATAATTCGAAGCACTTAACAGAAAACACTTTAAAGTTTTGTAATAAAAATATAAACAGGATACACACGACACGGATAGATTAAAAACACTTAAAAACTCACATTTAAACGAGAATGTTCAGGGGCTGGGCCCCCGAAATCTCTCAGTTTCGTGTGTATCCTATATATATATAACTCTGACACCAGACCTGAGCCAGCCAGGTCACACGATATCATTATTATTATTATACTGATTAAATGTATTATTTTATAGGCTATATCTATTTGAGTATTATTCATGTATAGAACTCATATATATATATATATATATATATATATATATATATATATATATATATATATATATATATAACATTTGAGTGTTTCGCGGATGGATATATTATATGTAAAAGAATTAACCGGGTACATCCGTTTGTTTTGACTTACTTGAGTCTGACGTTTCGTCGCCATCGCAGACGACATCTTCTGAGGGTGGCGTCGAAATCCACACTGAGTCCTAGGTATTCTTTCGGGGTCGAAGAGCATACCTCCTACCCCCTCCCTCCACTTGCTTGTGCTGGCGCTGTTGGGTGAGTGAAATTCCAGGAATGTTGTCTTGTTTTGGTGACAATGGTGCTGTAGCGGGTTTCATTGTACCAGGGACTGGGCGTTTGGTATTATAATACCAAGTATTATAATACCAAACGTTTGGTATTATAATACCAAACGCCCAGTACCTGGTACAATGAAACCCGCTACAGCACCATTGTCACCAAAACAAGACAACATTCCTGGAATTTCACTCACCCAACAGCGCCAGCACAAGCAAGTGGAGGGAGGGGGTAGGAGGTATGCTCTTCGACGCCGAAAGAATACCTAGGACTCAGTGTGGATTTCGACGCCACCCTCAGAAGATGTCGTCTGCGATGGCGACGAAACGTCAGACTCAAGTAAGTCAAAACAAACGGATGTACCCGGTTAATTCTTATTATATATATTAACCGGGATGTACCCGGTTAATTCTTAATATATATATATAAAATCAAATAGATATAGCCTATAAATTAATACATTTAATCAGTATAATAATAATAATAATATCGTGTGACCTGGCTAGCTCAGGTCTGGTGTCAGAGTTTTCAGGTCGCAACTGATCAATTTCAGGGCCTCTGACATGACCTAACGACTGCTTTTTAGGCGGCCGGGACCGACGGCTTAACGTGTGAATTAACATTTGTGATCAGTGAAATAAGTCATGTTAAAGGCTCTCCATACTCAGATCATACAGTACCATTCTTGAAGTGAATATAGTGGTTTGGCTCTCAGGAACTTGAGCGTTATAAATTTAAATTTTCTAAAGGTAACATTTCTAGCTTCTAGTGGTAACTTATTAAATTATTTAAATTTAACATGAGAGCAAAGATTCCATAATTATTGCTGTACAGATTATTTTTACCAAGTAAAAATTACTTTGCTTAAGGCTGTGCAAAGGCTAAAAATAAACTTTCTACTGCTGATATTTGTCAACGTTTTTCGATTTGTATATCATCAAGCTATCAAAATGAAAAAGTTTTCTCGGGAAAACATTTTTCTTCCGATCATTACTTTTTGAGATATGAGCGCCTAAAGTTTAAATTTTTGGGACAGAACATTTCAAATTCGGTAAGAGATATATCCATGAGATTCAGATAGATTCTTTATGGCATTGTTGATCTAGTAAAACAAAAATTTTCTGAAAATAACAATTTTTGAGAAAGTTATTCAATTTACCTAAAATGACCAAATTTTTGTCATTTTTGGTCATTTATTTTTGGTCATTTTTTGGTAAATTGAATTACTTTTTCAAAGATTGTTATTTTTGTTTTACTAGATCAACAATGCCATGAAGAATCTATCCTCTCTGAATCTCAGGGATTTATCTCTTACCGAATTTGAAATGTTCTGTCCCAAAAATTTAAACTTTAGGCGCTCATATCTCAAAAAGTAATGATCGGAAGAAAAATGTTTGCCCGAGAAAACTTTTTCATTTTGATAGCTTGATAATATACAAATCGAAAAACGTTGACGAATATCAGCAGTAGAAAGTTTATTTTTAGCCTTAGCACAGCCTTAAGGAAGTAAGTAATGTTGATGAATTATTCCCTGTAACATGCAAAACATGTAAATGTAGTCAACAAGTTATTGTATCTGATGTTTCGTTTCTCATGTGAGGAAATAATATTGTTCATTATTTGAGGAAATAATATTGAAATGAATTATTCCTTATTACAATACATCCAAAATATTTTATAAAAGTCAACAAACTATATTGTATCTGATCTCGAAAAAATACTGTATTTCAAAATACACGTCTTCCTCGTTTCTATAGATAGTCTGCGGAAAGTCCGTTCTTTTGGCCAGTCCTTGTTTCTGACAGCAATTGATCGACTCTTATCTCATTCGTATCTATTGGACGTTTCTGACAAAACGCTGCAGGGGGGGGGAGAAACTCATCAAAGAAAGGGAAACTGTCTGGGAAACTTGCTCTTCTGCGGACTGCGAACTCCGCTGCTCATTTCTTATTATCCGTTGGTTTTTTATGCGAGCCTTCATTCTGACAGATCTGCTTCATCAAGACCCTTTCTTCGTTCAAAAGTTTTTGGAGGAATTACTTTTCGCCCTAGGAACCTTCCTAAGAAAGTTCCCTGATCTGATCATTATCTTACTAAACTCTTCCTCATTGTCTTTATTCTAGATGTAACATGACAGTTCAATATTGGAGTTCTGTTCTGACTTCTAACATTCGGCTTTATAAGTGACTGTATGAGTTTTAAAGAGTAAAAGTAGTGAGTTTCCAGAATTTTCAAAAAACCTTGAAAAATACCCCTTTTTCGAAAATTTGTTGCTCCAAAACCAGAAATCGTTTGATCCTGTGAGACCACTCAATTTATTTGAAATTTTTTCGACTTCAATTTTGTAGAAAATGTATTTTTTCTCGAAAAGCCCAAGGTTTTCGAGATAAAATGGAAAATTTAAAATTTTAAATTAAATTAAATTTAATTTTATTTATATATTTTTTTAATTTGAATTTTAAATGAATTCAGTTATTTATCTACTACAGATTCTAAAACTTGTTAAAAATGATGAAGTTATATGAAAAATACTCTTCCAAATAAATTCGAGTAAAATCAATTCAATGAATATATAAATCACCATGTAATAAGTATTCATAAATTCAATTTACTTAATAAGCATTTGAATATTTTGTATTCTGTAAAATAGACATTTTTAATTTTTTTTTAATTTGGGACAAATTTAAAAGTCCCAAAATTTGGGGATTTTTAGGGTTGAAGCCACCCTCTGGCGTGTTAGAAAATTTCATTTTCCAATTCAGCGCTCCAAAATACTTATAAAACAGACGAGAAGATTTTTTTCGGGGCTGTTTCCTGAAAAATGACCATTTGACTGGACTAATATAGTCGAGGGAATAACATTTTACAGAATGATTGTGATTCTGGAATAATCTATAGGAAATAACAAATTCAAAATATTCGATGCCACAACTCTAAAAGCTTATTAATAGAAGTATAGGAACTTTTCTATCAATTTTAGACTTCAAAATCTACTGCAAATTCTTAAACTTGTTAAAAATGATGAAGTTATATGAAAAATGCTCTTCCAAATAAATTCGAGTAAAATCAATTCAATAACCATGCATGCATCAGCGCACATAGATTGGCTGCATTCATTTTTAATGCAGTAGATGCTAAGAAAAAATAAGTTTTGGCTCACTATTTATTTTCTTTTGAATTCCAATAAATTACCCAACAACTTTTAAACTGTCCAATAACACTACTATAAATATATGAAAAGGTTGCTATTGAATTGAAGTGCTAATTCATGTGAAGTAATGATTTTAGATTCTAGCAAGTCTTGGGGCCGGTTTCCGAGCTCGGGATTTAGTCAAGTTCTAGTATTCTCCCAAACAGCTTGACTGCTTGAGTCAGAAAATTGGCTTTCCAAAACAAGGCGTAGTCGCAGTTTTTATCGTATTCACAGTTTTTATTTTCTCATTTCTATAATTGGTTACGTTTTTCCTAGACGATATTAAACATTCCTAAATAATTCAAAATAGCTGAAACTTTACACTATTTTCTCTTTATTTTATTTTGTGTTCAATTTTCTATTTTTTCAAAATTTAATTCAAACGTGGGCTATGGCAATGACTACGACTACGCCCCGTTTCGGAAAGCTAATTTTCTGACTCCAGTTGTTCAAAGTCTAGATCTTAGCCTAATCCCGAGCTCGGAAACCGGCTCATATTGTTTTTTCGCTTAATAGTCTCGAACAAAATTAGAAAAATTGATCATTTCAACCTATAATGGGATTGAGTTTTTAAAGTCAGTGACAATCATTGGAAGGCATTGATCTCACTTTTCCTTTTCTATTGTAGATAGCTTAATGGCCGATTTCAATTCCAAAAAATCTAGCGCTGCATGTGAGTCTATGCATCGTTCAACGACAAAACAGTATTTCGTTCAGAGCCACGTTCACTCACCGATTTCATCGTTCACTCACCGATCAGTGGCTTTGAACTTAACCATTGTTTTTCGCTTAATAGTCTCGAACTAAATTAGAAAAATTGACCATTTCAACCTACAATGGGATTGAGTTTTTAAAGTCAGTGACAATCATTGGAAGGCATTGATCTCACTTTTCCTTTTCTATTGTAGATAGCTTTGATTCAAGTTATTTCTGCATATCTGATCTAATATTGATTGTGGATTCTTGTTTATTATGATCCCAAATTTATTTTATTCGTCATGATCATCTACATCTTCATTATTAATTTTTTTTATAATTGAGTTTGAATATTTTGGTAGTTCTTTTTTCTATCTGGTTTAAAAACAATTTGGCGACAGTGTAAAGTTGAAAAAGGTTGGAGGTATCTGCTTTGACAGACAAGGATAGCAACTCTGAAAAATCGAGAATCTTACTACAAATCTTGGGGTGCATACAGACTCATGCGCCACGAACACGCGCATTTCACTTTACATCAGCTGATGCTATTGCTTATTATATTTGTATTCATACAGAAATAGTCATATACAGATGTAATAAGCATAGCATCAACTGATTGAAAGTGAAATGCGCGTGTTTGTGGCGTAAGAGTCTGTACGCACAGTCCCACTCATTTCCTATTGAATCCACTCATTCTATTATATCCTGTAAATTATATATTTCATAATTAGTAAAATCAAATCAAATTCATTTATTGCCAAAAATAAAACAAACAATAATTTACTCATACACATACATAAACGAGCAAAAATGAAAATAAAATGTTCATAATACAATTACACATACATGTATGTACATGAGAGAAGAAAAACTAATTATTAAATTTCTAGGCATCACCAGCAAAAAGATAACTCTTTGCCCGCTGGTGAGAATTGCTTAAAAAAATCCTTAGAATAACGAGAAATTGAAACGAAAAGGCTTTATAACTTTATAAAAAGGTAAAATTTGATCGTTACCTTAAAAATATTGATTTTCGAAATTCATCTTTGCCTTTAATACTTTAGTGGACCAATATTCGACATTGACCTTGAAAACAATGTATTTAGGTTCAGCTGTTGCACCCTCTGCCACTACACTGGTTGAAACAGGCCAGGATGAAACACTGATGGGTAGGCATTTTTTTCATACAGTAAATGGTAGGCCCGCTACATATTAAGTGGCTCAAAGTATACTTCAAGTGGCTTAGAGAACGAATCTGTTCTAATAAGTGGTCGGGGCCACTTGATGAAGAGAAACAAGGAATTGAAAAAGAAGAAAAACTAAATTGGGCTACGGTTGTATGCCACTTGTAACAATGCAGAGAGAACAATGCGGGCTGGCTTTGATTGCAGCAACAGCTGTTTGTTGAAAGGGTGCTTTCTGAGTATGTTATGTTTTTGTGTGTATGTGAGTGAGCCAACTCATTCACCTCACAGAAGAGAAATGAGTGCAGTTGGAAAAAAGCGAGAGAGATTATTTGTGATCCTGTGAGGAATGATTGTGGTTTGTTTTTTGGTGAACATAAAGTACGTTTCTCTCTTATAAAGTATCTGGAAATGTTACAAATCTGAATTATTAGTCTCCATTACAGGCTACTACTAGTACTCAAAATTTGAAATGAAGGTCATTATTTGATAAGCACTATCATCATAATTCACGATTAAACAATATATATAACTCATAAAATATCGGGGCTACGCTCTGGAGTACAAAAGCATAAAAAATGTATTACGAAAGAAGAAATTATAACATTCCTAGTTCATACAGAAATGTTCTATCTAATCACAATAAATTGAGATTAATTTCCAGAGGAATGCAAAAATTTCCCTCACAAAGGCCCGGTTGCACAAAAACCGGTTAAATTTTAATACTGGTTAATTTCACGTGAACCAAATCAGAGAAAACCATTTCAAAAAGATGGATCTACTGGAATGAATCAGGATTGAAAATAACCCGTATTTTTTGCAACCGGCACTAAGTACCTGATTGAATGATTACAAAAGTTCAACAGCTGAGTCATAATTTTGAAACAGTCCCACACACATGAACTCGCTCACTCACTTCCATCATCAACAGACGAAGAAATAATTATTATCAGCTGTTTTTCCAAGGATGAATAATAATTATCCTTTTAATGTCCTCCATTGAGTTTTACCAGGGATGAGACCTAGTGCAATCGAATTTTAATGTTATAAACCTACTATGTTCTGAATTTCATGAGAATCGTTAGAGCCGTTTTCGAGATCCGGTGAAATACAAACATATAAACATCTAAACATATAAACAGAAGTTGTTCGTTTAATAGTATAGGATATACCGTACTATAGTGAAGTAATATATAAAATAAAGATGTTATAGAATCAGTTGAATTGAATGATAAATCGATTAGGCCTATGAGTTTTGTAGTTTTTAAGATGAGAGTGTAGCATTGGATGATATTGTAGCATTTTGTTAGTTACAAAATGTGGTATGTGGCTACTAAACTTCACATTTTAAAGGATATTCCAAGCTTTAAAACAAGGTATTCTATGGCTCAAAGTATAGATTATTATATTAGACTTGAGAACATGAAGATAAATAAAAATATTATTATCTTGACCGTGGCAGCTCAAACTCTTCAACAACTAAATGAGAAGCTTATGAAGGCTGAAGTTTCCCATAATATGCTTCAAGAATAAACACTATAGTTGATAATAGACAGTAGCAATAATAATTTTCCTCATTTGTTTATAGAGGCTACCAGACTTACTTGCTCAATTTTAATGAATATAAGCCGAAATACTGTATTTCACTTTCAGTTTTTCTTTTTTTTTGTAAAAAAATATGAAATGTATATTTACTGACGTAAAGCATGATTTCGGATCATTCAATATCAATTTTCAAAAGTTTTTGACACCGTGTTCCAACAATTGAGAATGAGTCCTGTGAGATCAGAAAGCGAGTTTCAGCCAGTGAGTGAATATTTCATACTTTCCAAATAAATCACTATACCTTCATGACACATCCCAGTTCATGATTGATCAAGAAATTTAATTTTGAATTGTAAACTCGTCCACCTGAAAACTTCATGACACATCCCAGTTCATGATTGATCAAGAAATTCAATTTTGAATTGTACACTCGTCCACCTAAAAACTTCATGACACATCCCAGTTCATGATTGATCAAGAATTTTAATTTAGAATTGTAAACTCGTCCACCTAAAAACTTCATGACACATCCCAGTTCATGATTGATCAAGAAATTTAATTTTGAATTGTAAACTCTCCCACCTAAAAACTTCATGACACATCCCAGTTCATGATTGATCAAGAATTTTAATTTAGAATTGTAAACTCGTCCACCTAAAAACTTCATGACACATCCCAGTTCATGATTGATCAAGAAATTTAATTTTGAATTGTACACTCGTCCACCTAAAAACTTCATGACACATCCCAGTTCATGATTGATCAAGAAATTTAATTTTGAATTGTAAACTCGTCCACCTAAAAACTTCATGACACATCCCAGTTCATGATTGATCAAGAAATTTAATTTTGAATTGTACACTCGTCCACCTAAAAACTTCATGACACATCCCAGTTCATGATTGATCAAGAAATTTAATTTTGAATAATTGTAACTCGTCCACTAAAAACTTCAAAATTTCATTAACTCGTCCACCTAAAAACTTCATGACACATCCCAGTTCATGATTGATCAAGAAATTTAATTTTGAATTGTAAACTCGTCCACCTAAAAACTTCATGACACATTCCAGTTCATGATTGATCAAGAAATTTAATTTGAATTGTAAACTCCCCACCATCTCGCTTTTGAGAGAGTTGGACTTACTGCATTCAGAGAGATAGACTTACTGCGTATAATAATAAAATCTCCCGTATCAGAGTTGGACTTGATGGAGCTCTCATTTAATGATGAGATGGTGATTTGTGTGTAACGGGGGGGGGGATTCATAATAGATGACAGAGATGAACTGTTGACATGCCTGGCAACTAGTTGAGTATTGCAGTCCCACCCAGTCCCAGAGCAGACTGTGGTTGTTTTAATGCATTCAAGTGCATCCATCAGGACGATGTTGCTGAAGTGTACTCGTCTCTATGAGATAGGGTTGCTGAGTGTTTCCATTCCATTATCAACGTACAGATAATAATCATCGTCGTAATCAGTGATCATCATCAGCATTTCATTCTATTGATTTTATTCTTATTCATCATCGTATTCTGCATCTTCTGTAGACATTACCTCTTGTTTTACTCCTCTTCCTCCTTCTTTTCCTCCTCGATGTCTTTTTGGGAATGTGCAACTTGCGCCCTGCGGTCAGAATGTGTTTGGGCACTCACAGTTTGAACGTAACAAAGTGAACGTCCGTGACGTCATCACGAGTGATGCCATTTCGCTCTCACTTGCAGCCGACTTTACGTTCCCCGACTGAAGGAGCGAAATTCGAATCCACTACAGTATCCTAAGGATGCTTCAATCAAAACACTACAATACGTTGTATTATGACAACGTATTAACCTACTTAATGAGATACAGATTTCTAACCTGTAATTCCATTTTAATTGATAATTAAAGATTGGGCTAGAACCATGATTGCACGATCAATCATTTATTAAGAATCATCTTCAATGAATGATCACTGTCAAATTGGTTGTAGCAACATATTGTCTCAATCATTCATTTTAATATTTTCAATTCAAATCAATCGCTGATTCGATCAAGCCTTAAAGTATCTAATGAAAAATGCAGGCGAGCGAAGCAAGCCTGCTGGTTTTATTTCTTGATAATTTAGCAGGAGGTCTAGGTTGAATGGATAAGGCGAATAGGGAGGAATTGTCGTTATAATAGCAGATGGTTATCGAAAAGCATATATATACCGTTATCTCTTCGACAGAGAGAGAGTGTGAGAGCGGGACAAATAATGGGACTGGCAGTGATGACGTCACTACGTGAACAGTGTACTTGTGTAAGGGAGCCATGTATCACTCGCATTTGACCGCTGGGCGCAACTTGTGTATGTCCGTCTTTTTCATGAGTTATTTTTTGTTCTTTTTTTACTCTACTATAATGTATACCCTTCACCTGCTAGTCCTTCTCTTTCGTGTATTTACCCCCTTTTCTTCTTTTATTTCTGTTATCTTACTGTATACCTGCTATTTTTCTCATTGTATCTTTCTCTTATTTCCATTTTCTCTTTATTCTTAGCTTTTTTCTTCTTCTTTTTGTTCTTTCTTTGCGTCTTCTTCCACATCTTATGTCTCTTCATCTCTTCTTCTGCATATTATTCCTTTTCTTCTTCCTTTTTCCCTTACCAAATTCTTCACCATCTTCTCGTTCCTAAGTGATTATTGTTCTTTCAAGTGACCGTAGTTGAGTGAATTATAGATTCTGGCTTTATAATTATTCAGAGGTCTGATTTCAAATCTCGGCCCAGGCAAGATATTTCACTCGGACCACTCCTGTGTTTCGAATGGACACGATCCGCCGGTCCCGGCTGCTAATAACAGTCATTAGGTCATGTCAGAGGCCATAAAATTGATCAGGTATGACCTGAAAACTCTGACTCTCTGACACCAGACCTGAGCCAGCCAGGTCACTCGATATTATTATCATTTTTCTTTCATGCTCCCCTATTTTCCTTGTCCCCTCCCATTTTATAAATGCCTAATCTTTATAGATTTGTGACTTGCCTCACTCACACTTTGTTGAATTATCTCCATACTTATCCTCGACTCTATATTATTGTCTCCTCATATACTGTAAATATTGTTTTTGTCTCAGTTTCTTCCCCTTTTCAATATCACATTATTTTTCTTTCTCTTTTCATCTTCTAAATCATCATCATCATCTTCTTCTTCTTCTTCTTCTTCTTCTTCTTCTTCTTCATCTTCTTCATGATCATCATAATCTTCTTCATCTTCATCATCATAATCATATCATACTTTTTTGTTATCATCATCATTGTCATAATCATCATCATCATCATCTTCTTCATGATGATCATTATCATCATAATCATATCATAATTTTTTGTTATCATCATCATCATCTTTTTCTTCTTCATCATCATAATAATACTATACTTTGTTGTTATCATCATCACCATCATCATCAACATCACTATCATCATCATCATTATCATCATCATCATCATCTTCTTCATCATCATTATTATCATCCTCATCATATCATCATCTCTGTCATCTTAATCCACATGGTCGTAATAAATCATTGTCAACCTCAGCATTCCGTATATGAGGAAGAGAGAAGTGCATTTACACGATTCGAGAATAATGAAGATGAGAGTGGATGGCTGAGAGGGCAGAGGGAGGGGAGACTGAAGAGGTTATCCATTGTTTATAGGAAACTCGGGCCACTGCTTCTGTTGAGGGGGAAAATGACAAACACAACAAACCCCAGCTGTTTGGGTGGTTTCGGGGAGGGGGTAAATAATGAGGGTGGAAAGAAGAGAGAGGGAAACATTCATCAAACAGCTGGCGCAATTATCGATTCGGCCTGCTTGACCCCTACCCTAGAACGAGCACTGTTGTTGAATATGGAAACAATGTGGAAGATAGGGTAAAGAAAAAATATTTTAGTGGGATTCAGAAATTTCCCATGCTTGGGATATCCGGTTTTTGTATCTCAACACAAGCCAAATTATCTGTTGATAATTTCGTATTCAATTATTTTCCTTTCTTATTTTATCAATAATAATATTATCATTAAAATTATATTTTATTTGTTGAATAAATTATTGAATTATTGAATAAAAATTGTAGAAGAAAAAGAAGAAGAAGATAAACTTATCAAAATATGTTTGGGAAATCTATACAGTACCGTCATATTGGTAATTCAATAGTTATAACATGATTGTGTGATATGATGCACTTTTCACATTTTAAATATGTATTTATCCAATCTCAAGATTTTGAATACCTTGATCCCTGTAGGGCCTTGTACTTTTATCTGTGTCAGAATACCTTTTTAGACGTGACAAACTATTCAGATATTTGATCAATAATATAGTTGAATGAATAGCATATTACTGTATGAAGGAATTTTATAAGAAAGTTTCGTAATTTATAGTAAATACATTTGTCATATATTGTATAGAAACGTTCTCAATCATTTAAAACAGTCGGAAAATTACAGTATTAACACCTTCGAGCAACATTTGAGTAGATTTGAGTACATTTGAGTAGAAATTGGCAGGGATGCTGCAGAGTAACTGATTCAATCCGCCTTCACATTCAGAACTTGAACTCATATAGTGAATTTGCCATTTCTGAATACTATAGCCTTTAAGCTACCATTTATAACTATTTATGTCTGTATATACTAATAACTAGTATGGAATTTCATTGTGTACAATTTATATTCTTTGATTTGCTGAAGAATGTTAATAAATTCAATTGTAATAAGTACAAAACATGAGAACATAATCTCAATCAACTTGAAAGAACTCATTCTCCACTCACAGACTAAAGTCTTTGTGGAGAGTATTCACTGTTCAATGTTTTAACGAATTTTATAAATTTGTATTTTGTTTTTGTGAATAAAAAGAAAGCTATTTGATTTGAATGTGGTTAAATTAATCACATTGTTTTATAAACACAATCCAGATTCTTAATTATACCGTCACAATGAAATTCCATACTAGTTATTAGTATATACAGATATAAATAGTTATGAATGGTAGCTCAAAGGCTATAGTACTCAGAAATGGCAAATTCACTATATGATTTCAAGTTCTGAATGTACACGCGGACTGAATCAGTTACTCTGCAGCATCCCTGCCAATTTCTAATAACAATCTACTCAAATGTTGCTTGTAAGTGTTAATACAGTAATTTTCCGACTGTTTTAAATGATTGGGAACTAGAAACGTCTTCAGTGAATAAGCTTACTATAATATAATACTATAGCCTCAATCACACCATGATGCTTTTATCATCGTCAATAGAAGATATATACTTCAACCTAATTAACTGCCTGAGATAAGTGTGGAATTGTGGGCTCATGTGTAATTTTCGTGATAAACTGTCAGTGGCAAAGCACTGTCTCATTCAAGAGACAAATTATGGCATCATTCAAAATCCTCGACATGCGTGATGCGTGACGTAACCGGAGTTTAATTACCGTTATGCAGTCACGTAACGATTGTTAACTCTGGTATCACCCCCTCACGTGAACCACCATTCATTCAAGTATCGCCCTTCCGTGACCTGCTGTGAAACCGTGAAATGGTACATAAACATGTCACGGATGACACAAATTATCCGATTGCTGTTAAACCCCAACAGCCACAAATCTCTTGCCCTGTGAACTTGTCCATACAATGGCGAGGAGGGGGGTGTCTGATTGTGACTCATGTGGAAATCGCTTCCTGGAGGGGGATCCTGTTCCTATGTGTTGGAAGCGACAATCAAATATTTATTCATTATTTATTTATTTATACGTGGATACAATAACAAATCATATAAATATGATTGGGAAGGAACAACAGGCTTGGCCCAAAACTATTCCATTCCCAAATTTTGATTACATGTCCAAAAAATAGGTTATGTTTCTTCTGTAAGAAGTTCAAGCTCAACTTTCGTCCTTTCAGTGTAGCTGGTGACCTGGTGTTACACAGTTTATCGTGCAACTTGAAAATTTATATCTGAATATGATGACTTTTTTTTCAGAGAAAAATATAAAACTGAAAATCTACATAGAAGAGTGTTATGGCACCCCCAGCTACTATACAGAGTTAGTTATGCAACTGTAAACATAAAATTTCTAAATCTCTCTATGGAGAAGCACAAGGTATCTTCTGTATCATCAGAATGATACAGTATCATTAGATCATATTTCGTTAGGGTAAGCTCAATACAATTACAAACATCAGACACCCTCTAGCTGTATGTATGTCTTGAAAATAGAATACAGATTTTTTTTGTGTAGTTGAGAAGTTTATATTGTGGTAATTATTCATATTGAATGAAAAAGACTAAGAAATTGTCAAAAAACCACTGATTTCAAAATCAGTGTTTTTTTGACAATTTCTTAGTCTTTTTCATTCAATATTGAATACAGATATATTTTTTAAGGTACTGTAATTTCAATATAAATTGTTGAAACAAAAAGTAGAAATTGACAGTTATTCCCAAATTCTTCTTCTAGCCTGTCCGCTACGAACGTGGGCGATCAACAGGGCGATTTTCACTTTATTCACAGCAATATGAAATATTTCTATGGAACTTTTTCCACACCAGGATCGGATGTTGTTTAGCCAAGAAATTCTTCTCCTACCTGGGCCCCTCTTTCCAAAAATCTTTCCTTGGAGAATCACCCGTAATAGAACATATCTTACGTCATTTCTCATTACATGCCCCAATTTCCGAATTTTGTGTATGGTATCAATCAATAGGTAGTTTTTAATACTATTTAAAATTGTATTATTCAATTAATACTTTGTATAGGCTACTATTTGATTTAAAAAAATTGATTTGAACATTTGTTAAATTTTTCAATAAATAAACCACTCGATAAGAGATTCATTTAAAAAATTTATTCTCAAGCATCCACAATAACATTTTCTATTATTTGTTTCAAATCATCATTAATGTTACAATAAATTATCAAGTATTGGAATAGTATCAAAAGGAAATTTGGTGCTAGATCATTCTCTCTCATCTAAGGGCGAACAAACTCTTTAATAGTCAACTTTTTATTAACAGTCACTGTTCACAACAAGGAATTAGAATGTGTTCAATTATCCATATTTGTGGTCCACAACAAAGCGTTTACTCTTCTTGAAAATTCTTGAAACAATTATCATTCCAATATGGGAAATTTCAGGTGAAAGATATTTGTTTTAATGAACAAAAACATGTTATTTATGAAACAATCATCATTCCGATATGGGAAATTTTAGGTGAAATATATTAGTTTTAATGAACAAAAACATGTTACTGTTATTATAAATTTGATTTTTAAATCTCTTGAACTTTTTTCTAACATTCACATACCAATAAAGCTTTACTTGCGTCTGCCAAAATTCTCAACAGGAAACTCTGGGCATCCTTGACTCGGTCAGGTTTGCCCTCCCAGATGGCCAACACCTGATCGGGGTGCGTACTGCCAAAGTTGAATGTGATCGGCCAAGGTTTGCATTCTTTGTTAATGATGATCCCCCTGAGATCCCCAACGGCTTCCTGCAAGGGGAGACCACTGGACAACATGGCGACTCCTGCTATGGCACCGGGGACACTCCTCCTAAAAGCTGTCACTGTTGACCCGGCTATAGTAGCCGCATCACAGAACATGGACGACTCAGATCCTGGAACAGCGAATGAGGGCGACAGAATGACACCTTCCAGAAACACGTTATGGTCGATCAGATGTTTGCTGAAGCAATTCAATACTCTTTCAGTGGTTCTTTGAGTTTTGTAAATGCAGTGACTGCCTTTGGTGGGCAGTTCTATTTCGATCAAAGGCACCAACCCATTAGCTTGACATATGGCAGCAAAACGGGCCGCAGAGTTGGCGTTGTCAACTATTACCACATCTGAAGGCGTATTCGGTCCCATTCTCAACACAACCCTCCATTTCAACAGACTGACCCCGGTTTTTCGAAACTCCCCACACTTCTCGAACAAACCATCCAAACCTTGTGACACTTCCTCATTTTCAAAACCCAACTTTTCATTTCCTGTTGTTACATTCACCCCAATCACCATATTATTCTCTTTTAAAACATCGATAATTTTTGTACAATCATCAACTTTTCCATCCAAATCTTCCTCTGAAATCACCATGGTTGAAATATATTCAGTCAGACAACTAACCAGTGAAAAACGTAGCTTGGTGTACTCTTTCTTGATATCTTTTGAGTTGGTGGACAGACACATCGACCCAAGCTTTTCTTCCATTGAATCTGAATTCTCGTCTGCTGAATAGATGCCTTTGCCGGGTTGCAGGATTTGATCGACAATCATTTTCAAGTTTTCTTGTAGCTCATTGGGTTGGTAGTGAAATGTTCCTGCCATTTTGATGTCACTCTTTTTGAAAACGCAGTAAACTCTTTATAAAGATTATTTAGAATTCAAAAGGGTTTTAAACTCCAGAAATCGCTTTATATTATTTCATAGATAATCAAATTAGCTTGAAATTTGTTAAAAACATTACAAACTGTCTATAAGTTGTAAAAATAGTAAACAAGTTTAGTACAACCTCTCAATATAATTTCGATAGGTTGATATTGTGATCATTTGTTTTACCAATATCATCCGATTTCTATTCCAACTTCTGATTTTTCTAGCCACCATAATATTTCCCAGCTGATTGAAATTGGCTGTAATAAATATCAAATTAATTTAAGGCCCGGTTGTACAAAAGCCGGTTAAATTTCAACCGTGATTAATTTCATGAGAACCAATGAGAGAAGGTTTTTTTTGAAAAGACGGTTTATCTGATTGGTTCTCGTGGAATCTATTACGAATAGACTAATATTTAACCGACACTAATTAATAAAAAAATTAATTCGATAAATCAAAAACCTTCAAGCTGGATTTCCAGACATAGTGACAGTAAAAATGTAATTCCTAGTTTTCCACAAGTTCTAATAATTGAACTATTCTTACTCAGCCCGGCCGCCGAGCAAATATGAATAATTCTTACGAGGATTATATTTTCACTCTGTTGATTAGTCTCTGACTTCGAAAAATGTCTCTCTTGATTAGAAATCCAGCTTTATACAGGCATTTCTTAATTTATTCTGTCATATATCTTGGGAAATTTGAAAGTTTCTGCTTTATACCATGTAGGTCTACTGTTTTTAGTGATAATAGAATGACACACTTTTCGAAAAACCTCTATCCTTCTGGAATTTTGTGTAATATTTTTTTAATTTAAATCTTTCTTTGTTACAGATCATCCTCAGGAAACCGTCTAGAACCAATTCGATCTGCCGTTAGACCAAAAGTCGGACTACAGTGAGTATTATAATAGAAGAAAGAATCATAAAATTAAATTAATATTAATGCTCACTCAAATTGTCATCTCAGTATTTGACTAATTGATTCATGTCTATTTTCTTATTAAATTATATTCAATTCTCTTCTTTAATCACTGCATTCTCATTTCAATAAATCATTTTGAATAAATTGAATCATTAATGCAATTCTCCCCTATTGATCGCAATAATTGTATTCAACGAATATAATAATATGAATTTATGATATTCTTCAATGTTGTTGAAGGAATGGCGGACCTGCGCGAAAGATCTCGTTGTCCAGTGGGTGAATAAATTCATTTATTGTAAAAATTTGACTGCTAGTCGTTCTTTTTGATAGAAAAAAGTGATTTAATTATAATATCATGAATCAAGTTTATTCTGATATACTGTATAAAGCCACCAGTACTGGGTACATGTTCCTAATTGAGAACACTATAATTGAAATTGATTTATTTTCTTCTTTTAAAAAATGCAATATTAAATGTATAATTAATTAACACTATACTCAACTAGTCAATTTTTTATTTGAAAAGTTTTCAGAAGTGAGTTTGGTTGCTTGTTTTATTATAGAAAAGCACTGTGGCAAGAGTAAAAGCAGTTTACAAGAAGAGGGAAACTAGATATTGATTGATCTAGAAATAACTTGTGTCTCTTCTAGTCGTTGAGCTTTCAATAAAGCTGGATGTCACTTGTCTTGTATGACAATAGACAACCATTACATGAAAATATTGTACCAAGGATTCTGCATGCCTTCTTATTTCTAACTAGTATTTAGAATAGAATAGAAAAAACGTTTATTGAATAAATAAGCTACCTTAAGCGAACCTCAAAGAGGCTGCTTGACAAGGTACTATTATACAAAACATGTAAATTCAAATATAATTATACATACATCAGTGAACTTTATTTTTACTTAACAGTTAAATTCACTTATCAGTTTATTACACTGTCAAATTTACTTACAGAATTTACTTTACAGTTAAAATTATCATGATATTAATTAATTAACTGTTGGCTCAGCTCTCAAAAATCTAAAGAGTGTTATAATATATAGTCAACCTGAACTTACATACAAAAAATAGAACAGAATGAATTACAACAATACAATACATTAATAATGAGTTACATTATGCTACATCTAAAGTGTAATTATTCAACCAAATCTTTAAATTTCTTTTCAACAGGCGCATATTAACAAACTCAGCACAATTATCGGGTAAATCATTGAAAGTTCTTGGTACAATTTAGATTAAGGTGTTTCTGGCTAAATTATTCGAAGTAAATGGTACAACATACCTCTCATTCCTTAAATCATATCGATTTGGTAATGATTACAATAATTTGATACTACTGTGTTGATACATCTTTCTAAAAATATGAAATTAAAATAATGAAATACTGGGATGTTATCTAGAAATGTCACGAATTTATTGCAAAATTACATACATGTTTCAACAGTAACACTAATGGTGTCTTCATCAGTAAGAAGATGACACCATTGATGTTAAAACATGTATGAAAATGTATGTAATTTTGTAATAAATTCGTAGTATTTCTAGACAACATCCTAGTGTTTCTTTATGGATAAATATTACTATATTTTACCAACAACAGTATCTGAAGTGTAATTAGAATGTTTGAAATAATTTTGAAAGATTGATAACTAATCTTTGTAATCAGTATGTATTGACAGAATATTTCTAGACATCCCAGTGTCTCATTATGGATAAATATTACTACATCTTACCAACAACAGAATCTGAAGTGAAATTAAGATGTTTGAAATCATTTTGAAAGAAAACTCTTCTATGTAATTTAGTCAGTAAGTCTTGACAGAACACTATATTATTAACTGAATAGTATTTTTCAAGTTGAAAAAAGGGATTTAATAAATATATAATTTTAATTGTGTTTTCAGACCAGAGCGGTTGAATAGTGGTCGAAAAGTGCCAAATGCTGTAGAACTGTCAACTCACGAGAACCATATCCAAAAGGTTAGTTATTTCATAAAACGGATTCATTCTCTTGAAAATCAGTTTGGTCTAGACAACCTATAGTTTATAGATTTAGAAAAACATTAACTGATAAATTCATTTTATCAATATAAAAACTTGAAATTGTCACATAATTTTATATTTTTATACTAACAGGTAACCCGCTATAGATCCCAACCTCTGGTTTATAGATTTAGAAATAAATCAACCAATAAATTCATTCATCGATAGAAAAGCTTGAAATTGTCACATCATTTATATATTGTTTATACTAACAGGTAACCTCTTATAGATCACAACCTCTGGTTTATAGATTTAGAAATAAATCAACTGATAAATTCATTTATTGATAGAAAAATTTGAAATTCTTACATCATTTATATATTTTTTCTACACTAAAAGTAACCTGTGCTCCGCAAAGTCTGTTGAAAGCACAAATAGATTGAATTAGACGAACTGAAAACATGACGTACTGAAATTTTGGAGAACTGAAAATAGACTTATAACTATCCACGTTGAATTATGAATTAATATGAAAAAATTCCAAGTTAATCAGCTCAGTAGTTCGGACTTGATGATGCGTCATTCGTTTATTTCCTATCCCGTAAATATATAAGCCAATTCTTTTTTTTTAATAGAAAATCGAGAAACTAAAATCTTCAGTTAAAGCAATAGAACAACGAGCAGAACATTATATAATTTATGATTTCATACATTGCTCTCAAGTTTTGAGCGTTTTCACATAATTTCTCATTTAGTTCATAAATTTCTCATGTATTTCAATTAAGTTCATCTTAATTGAACTCAATTTATTACCATTGTGTAGAATGTAATTCAAATTACTTCAAATCTGATTGAATTGATGCTTCTTTAGTAAATAGAAAATAATATTTATTTGAACAAACGAAGGAGTGAGTTTGATAGAAGCTAGTCTGATGTAAGACAATTAATTAAAATTTAGCAGACAGCTTTGATGTAGCATGTAGCATAGTCCTTCTATCAAGAAGCTCTGCTACCAGAGTAATCCATTTTATAAAATTATATAATAAAATTTAACCATTAAATTTATACTTGTTTGAAATTGAAGAAAATTCTTATTATTTGAATAGTTTATTCAAAATTTGTTTTATTGGTCTATCCCTTTGGTAAAGAGTTAGTGGGAAGAATACTTCGAATATTCTTTCCAAAGAATGGACATTGATATGTCCAAAGCTCCGCCAATTTATGTAGATGCATAACAATATTATCTATTTTATCTATAGTTATTACAAATTGTTTTTTTTATATTATATACAGCTCAATCATTATTTTCTCAATTTATATTTTGTAAATTCATCCATAATTTTGCTGTATTGTAAGCTATTGTATATAAGTGTATAAGCCAGTATATATTGTAATCTACATAAATAAAGTACTCAATCAATCAATCAATCAATCTACGTAAAATTTCATCTATTTGGAACTAATTGAAAAGAATTGGATCCAAGTTGGAACAATAATAAACCACTTTCTATTATATTATATTTGTATATTATATGTGTCCATCAAGTGAAATTCAATCACTTTGGAACGAATTGAAAAGAATTGAATCTAAGTTGGAACAATAATAAACCTTTCTATTATTTGTATATTGTTTGTAAGTATTTCAACTAATTGCTTATTTTCAATTGTATATTGTTTGTAAGTATTTCACTAATTGAGTTATGTTTGTTGTTGCAGCCAGTAGGAGTGTCGAGTGGCGCTGGGGGTGGAAGCAGGGGGGGCCCACTCAGCCCCAGCCCCCCTGAACCCCAGCCCCCTGTTGTCTATCGTGTTGTCGGCAGCAGATCTCACATCAAAAAGTCTGACAGCAGTCAGCAAACTGAAAATAGTGCCTTCAGGTATGTCCGCTGTTTCAGTACAAAAATATCAATTACCATTTTTTCCATACCAAATTGAAATCAAAGTATGTTTTGAAATAGTGACTTGAAGAATGTCAACTTTTTTATTCATTTATTAATTCATATACAAATACGATCCAGGTAAAAACAACAGTTCGCCCAAAACTGCTCTAAACCTTGAGCAAAATATCAGCTATCATTCTAATGTTCAATTTAAATTTGAATGTTTTATCGCACAAAATCTTACAAGAAAAAACGAAAAAATAGAATGCAATATAAAACCTTCTCTTATTGGTTCGCTTCATATTAGAGCATTATCCAAATTACAAATCGTTATATTGAGGAGCGTTTTTGAAGCCAGTGTTGAAGTTTTATTTTTGAACAAATTCAACTCATAAGAAACGGAATAAATCAAAACCAACAATCAGCTATCATTCTTTTTAATGTTCAATTTAAATTTTAATGTTTTATTCCAATAGTATTTCAATACTTTTATCGGATAGGCACGTTAAACTGTCGGTCCCGGCTGAAGTATGACAGTCGTAAGGCCCATTGACGGCTCAAATGATATTTATATTCAGGCGAGGTGGAACTTCCGTCAGGAACTCCCCACCAATAAAAGCTATACGAATATTATTATTATTATTCCACAAAATCTTGCAAGAAGAAACGAAAAATTATAATGCAATATAATACCTTCTCTTATGGGTTCGCTTCATATTAGAGCATCATCCTAATTACAAATTATTATTTTGAGAAGCGTTTTAGAAGCCAGTGTTAAATTTTTATTTTTGAAAAAATTCAACTCATAAGAAACGGAATAAATCAAAACCAACAAGTTCTGGTTATTGATTCAATTTGAATTTATTGAAATGAACAATGACCCCCCGATTTCGCTGACGAAATTTATTGGCTGTCCAATTCAATACGATGCTTATGGGTCCGCCATAAAAATTGATGAAGAAATTTTTCAATTGGCTAGCTATAATCGACAAAAGTCAATCAGATAAACTCTGTATCAAATTGCCAACATCAATTGGCATCTCAGTCTGATATTCAATCATACGAGTAGAAACAAAACATAATTTTATTACAAGCGATACGATTGATTATTAATGAAAAAGATCATTAATTTTTACGAGCTGAGTTGCCCGTCCACAGGAAGCAAACCAACCCAAACTTCTTGCTCATTGAATTATTTTAGGCATTAAATAAATCAACCACAAGCCTAAATCGGTGATAAAATAATTTTAATGCTCTTCAACAGAAGGAACGCTCTTCTGTGGTTCTCTGTAGATCTCGAGAATAACAGCTCATAGTATAATAGAAAATATATCAAAGTGCAATATTAAATATAATGTATTTAAATGCACAGTATTTTTATTTAATTCAAAATCTTTTAACACCTCAGTTTTATAAAAGTTCAGGCTAATTGTGTTACAAATTATAAAGTAGTTATTGTTACAATACAATGAAGTCTGTTATACAGGGTGTCCCACGAAAGGTGTAACAACCGAAGACCATAGATTCTACATAAAATTTGCAACAAAAAATGTTCAGTGAGATATTATTATATCGACTTTTGTTTTCGAGATATATATCGATTTCTCGATATTTTTGAAAAAGTCAATTACTAGAAAACCATCAATCCAAAACTAATTCTAGGGATATGGTTAGAAAGAGGAAGAAATTTCTAATAAGATATATATAATTTGTTTCTTTGTTTGACGTTTTTGAACTTTCAATGAGCGCTCAAGGTTAAATAAAGTGCATTCGTCGATTTCAAAACCAAATACCAAACTGTTTAATGCTCATAAAAAGTTCAAAAAGCCAAACAAAGTAACTAATTTATGAGTAATTTAAGTAACTATTTATGTAACTAATTTACTAACAATTATATGAATCTTATAGGAAATTTCTCTCTTTTCAACCATTTCCTTAGAATTACATTTTGACTGATAGTTTCCTAGTTATTGACATTTTTCAAAAATATCGAAAAGTTGATGATCTCGAAAACTGCGGTCGATATAAGAACATTTCACTGGACATTTTTTGTTGCAAATCTCATGTCGAATAATAGATCCGACCATATGGTCTTCGGCTGCTACATCTTTCGTGTGACACCCGTACAGTAGGAACGAACGATGTTTACTATAATGCTGATTGATTTATTTATTTGTTGCTTTAATTATTTCACAACTGTTCTTTTCAGACAAGTTTCAAATACACAGTGGAAGAAGTATGTGGAAGGAGCAGGGCTGCAGAGAGGGAGAACGGAGTTGGAAGTGGTGAGAAACAGAGACAAAAGATCCGCCACCAGTAATGGTCTCTCAAGAAAACCAGACAAGAAACGATCAGGTATTGAAATTAATTCACTCGCTTCAGAATCGATTTAAAATACAAGTGGAAATCACTCTTCAGGCTGAAAACCCATGTTTTATTGGCAAAAAAATAAAACTTAGAAATACATTATAAATTTGACAACATGCAAAACTACTATTACAAAAATAAAATGCCAATTGAGTATTTCCATCTCGAGGTACTAGACCTGTTTGAGAAGGTAATATGAAAATTGATTACAAAACTAGCGCTAAAAAGTAGTTACTGAGGCCGACAGTCGCCTATGAAGTGGCACATATTACATAACGGTGTCGATGATTTATCAATTATAGCTTTGAAGTATATTGTACAATATTATGATACACAAGTTGATTAGGCTAAATGAGAATTCTAAAAAAGGTGTATTCTCACACTCCATTAAAAATATCTTGACATCTCTCAAAAACCTTGATCATATCTTGCAATGAATAAAAAAGTTTATAATGTTTATACTGAAGAAAAATAAAATCTTATTATACTTAGGTTATAGGTATCTTATCAACAAAATTGTTGAGAAAATAAGAATTGATTGAGGCGTTAAGGATAATCAAAGAAAGGATTTCCTATGTCCTCTTAGCCCTCAGTAATTACAGTTAAACTTGAAGTGTACTGAAAATTTTGTATAATTTTCTAGGGAACAAATTGTTTGAAAGACTTTAATAAGTAGATTTTTACTCGAACGTGAATTTTTAGATTCTACCTCTACAAAAACTCGAATAACAAACACATCAACAAAAGACACATTTTATGTAATTGCATACAAATGAATTTCTGACAAATTTTACAGTTTGTGTGACGTATTGTTTTTACAATTTGCGGTAAATCTTTAGTATCTTTTTTGATTCAAACAATAAGTACATCATAGAAATGATAGGGAGAGAAAAAATAAGGTAACCTTGTCTTATTCCTCTCTCAAATTTATATAAGGTTACACATAGTCCGATATAGGTTGTCTTGTTGTTACTGTTCACTTCACAAAATTGTCAGTCCTTAATTATTTTCACAAAGTTGATTTTTAAATTTAGATGCTTCAAAACCAAACATAGAAGAAATATTTCACATTATTAGCACTATTATAGGTAATATTCACATATTAAAGAAATCATTTTGAAGGACCAAAAATCAAACTTCATGTACGTTTGTATTTTTGCAAATAAATAAATGAATTTTCTGCTTCACTAAAATGTAAGACTTGTAACATATAAAATGTCTCTGTAAATGATTATATTATAGGAATTGTTTGTCAATATCGTATTGAATTTTCTCTGTTTATTCCTAAATTGCATGTCCCAATGTTTCTAATTAATACTTGTTCTGTTATGTACTACATACTTATATGTCAGACTTCTTCAAACTCCTAATTTCATCATTAATTTATTCTTATTTAATATTTCACATCTACAGAGTGGCGCTGAAGTCACTGGACGGTGGGAGTTGGTTGAAAGAAGACCAAAAAACAAGACCTAGTAAATTGATTCAGCCTGTGATGTTGGTAAATGAATAACACATGGACCAGATGGACCCTAAAAATGTATTATAGGAAATGGAGAACAATTTCAACATAGAAATGATTATAAATATTATTTGGAATGAGAAATAATTTCAAATTGATCTAGTCTTGCTCTGAACAACTAAATGTTCAGTGACTTTTGCGTCTAAAAATATTAGAGTTCTCTTTGGATGTCATTCATTGATTTTTATTCCAATAGCTTAGTTGAATCTTCTCTTCGTCAATTGTTTTATCTCGTCCTTAATGTATTAGCTCAATTTTTCCCGTACATTTATAGATTGTATTAGATTATTTTAAATCTATTATTAATCTTACTTGTTGTTGTTTTTTGATTTGAAGGATCGAAAGAGGAGCTGGGCGTCAGCGAGGTGGAGCTGTGCAATGGCGATCGGAAGGGCGGGGGCGGCAGCAAGGGCGGAGGCGGTGGAGGCAGCAGTGGAGGGGGCGGCAGCAGTAAGGTGCGTGGAGTGCCGCCTTCGTTCGGCTACGTCAAGCGGCCCATCAACGGAGCCGGCGGTAAGACGCACAGTGGCGAAACTAGGACTGCCCAGGTGTCAGCTGTTCCACGCACTAAGGTACATAAATAAAGGCTGACATTTATTTCATCAAGATCTCAGTTGATCAAGAATTAGACAACTTCAGTACATCAAGATTCCAGTTCGTCGAGTTCCTGTTGCTTTCAAAATGTATTCTTAAAGTAATAGTAGAATCTATTATACTATTCTGAATGAATAGTAGTAGTAATCACGGTAAATAGAAGAAGACGGTAGGTGTCACGCGCATGTTTGTGCTAAATTTCCGGTGTAGCTGACGTCATTTTATATCCAATCCTCTGTTTTTAACAAATAAGTTTCATAAATTACCAATAGGTGTTAAAAACCTCGGTTGGTAGCGATGACGCAATCTAGCTGGCTGGCCACTGCGCACACATTTCATGACCACTACCGTTTTCATCTAAATACCGTGGTAGTAATAGTCTTAATTCTCAAAAACTTCTGAATAATACCAGCATTGAAATACAATTTAAACGCCATTTAAAAGCAAAATCCCAACTCCTAAAGAGGCGTTTACAATAGTCACGTTTACATTAATCCAAGTTCTGTATAAAATGAATGTATTTTGCAAAGTTGATGTCTAGTTTACAAGAACAGAAACTTAAATCCACTATTCAAATGTAGACCTTTCTTCAAGTGTTGCAGATGTTGAACAGGTTTCAATTATGGATTCAACTTGAATCTTGAAGGTACAATCCAACCTACTATTGGGAAAATGAGATAAAAATAGTTGACAGTCAATGTAGAATGCATAAAAATAGCTAAATAGAAATGTATGTACAGTAAGAAGAAAACTGAGATTAATAAGATTTTTTTATTTTGTAATTATACTTTTGAGGTATGGAAACTTGAATAATTCAAGTAGATTTGACTTCAAGTTTTCAAATTAAATAATAAAAAGAAGTCATAAATAAAGAAATAATAGATTAAGTTTTGAAATCATATATCATATCAAATCATTTATTTCGCCATTTAAAAAAAACAATCACAAATAAAGAGCAAATCAAAAATGATGAACAATAAATTTAAACAAAATACAAGTGTTAACTTGAAAATAAGAAAATAATAATACAAAATCATAAATATCTCTTTACATATGTATATATAATTTACGTATTATATATGGCATCACCAGCAAAAGAATAAACTTTGCCCGCTGGTGACCGTTGCAAATCGAAATTTGTATAATAATATTTAAAATAAAAAAATCCTCATTTAGTCATTTCTGAGAATGAAGAAAAGATAAAAGTAAATAAATTATAAGGGATACAATAAATTTTAATTTAAATAAGGTTTTCGAAATGATTTAAGTACAATAATGAAAGTCAACTCGAATAAAAATTATCGTGAAAGCATGGCCTAACCTCAAAGCATTGTATGATTGCAAGATTTAATAAGCCTTCAAATATAATAATAATTTTTATTTCATCAACTGACCTACTGTAGGTAGGCGTTTGAATTTGTCAAGTCGTAATTACGCCCTGTAATCTACTGTAATCTAATCGGTCCTGAAGTACGACACCTGTAATCTATTATATTTTTCGGTTTAAAAATGTTCTGATAAATTGTTAATTTGTTTAGGTGAAGGTGTCAGGCGGCACCCAGACGGACCTGAAGGTGTACGGGGGCGGTTCGGGCGCCCCGGGCTCACCAGGCGGCAGTCAGCTGACGGCGAGCGTGCGGGAGCGCCTGTTCCAGGGCTCGCAGAGTCTGCCCAAGTCGCGGACGCCACACCCCCATCACGCCGAGCGCGACAGAGACAGTGGCTCGCTGTCCGACTCCAACTATGCCGACCTCGCCTCTCTCTCTAGTCCCTACAGCTCCTGGCTCAGACACACCTCTGCCTACACCGCATCCTTACCGGCCCGTGCTACCACTGGTCAGACATTTTATCAATCCTTATATTCTCAAAGTATTTTATATTTAGTTTCAATTAAAATTCAGTTTCTTTATTGAGAAAAATAAACACACAATGATCCTTAACTAAGCAAGGTTTCTTTGCAGGTGCCTGTAATTGCAGCCTATTGCAATATTCTTGTTTAATGACAAATAAAGTATTCTTATCATTATTAATACTGTATTAAATATAATGAGTATAAAAATAAAAACTTCAACCTCTTAAAAGCTACTTTTGCAAAGTCCCTCAAATTGTGTAATTAAATTGATGAATAAGCTTCCTATTGACGCGAGGCAACTTAATCACAGGAGGTTCAAACAGATTTTAGAAACATTTCTCTTGAATAACCCCTTCTACTCAGTTAAAGACTTCGTAGACAGGAAAATGAATGTATAAGAGTTTGATTAATACTAGTTAGGAGTATGAGAGTAGATTTGTAGATTATGGGAAATTTCATGTTGAAAAATGTCTTCTTTCGAGTAGTCACTGACTTTCATTGGCATTGATAAGCTTGGAAGGAAGTATCCCAATCCTGGTGTCTCAGCTTGCTTTACACTGGGCCGCTAATGGTTGCTCTCTGGCGACTGAATGTAATACCATAGCTGTAGATAATTGTATTTGTATCGATCATTGTCTGTTAATCTTGAAGGAGTTCGGGTGGAACAAAATTTTGGCTCGTTCGATCATAGGCATCTTTTTTTGATAAATGGTTACTTTCAGAATGCTTGATCCATTTTTTTTTCAATTCAATTCAATTTATTCCACCAAAAACACAAAAAGAATACAAAGATGACGTGACAATTAGAAAAAACAATAATTATCATTCTAAATATCTATATCAACTATCTGTAAAATACGGCTGGAGGTGAAAAACTACTGGCATAAGTGAAACACTTGTTCGCCAGTAGGAGTAGAGACTTATTAACCATTTCTAAATCTTAAGCTGATAATTTGAAATGGAATCTTTTCATGCAATCAATGGAAAGTATATTTAATATATATGCTATCAATAGTGAATTAATCCTGACAATAATGAATAGTTTCAAAAGTTGAAGAAATTTTGATCTCATACAATATTAAGTTGAAAGTAATAATTGTAAAGTATCCAGTTTTCAATATTTATTGGAACAAACTGTTTACCGATGAGCTCGTTTGTGATGCAGTTTACAGTCTTTGGAACGATGTATAGTAGCTGCTTTCGAATGACCGCTAAATTAGAATCATAAGTAACATATCCATGTAAATTGTATCTTGTTCTACGAGTTACATTAATTCTTGAAAATAAGCTTCTATGTTTCTTGAAATATTTAAATAAGCTAAGCACATAGAGTTGACGGATTGACATGAATGACTCTCAGTTCACTGAATGCAATTTTTGAAGGGAACAATATGGGTTTATTTTATATGGTTTTCATAATCATTTTCTAGATAATGAATAGTGGTAACAAAAGAGTGTCATAAGTACATCGCCAAACCACCATAGTTTAACCATAGAGAAACAATAGCGTAAGTAGATATCCCATGGTATAGGACGTTTATGTCGCAACTTTTACTGTTATCTCAAGCCGAATATTGTCGAGTTTTACTGTTTTGTTGGGGTGAGAGTGTATGAACGGCACAGTATGAGAGACTCCTAGCGTCACACAGCTTCACGGGAAAGAACTACGTGAACTATCGGCTTGAGATAACAGTAAAAGTTGCGACATAAACGCCCTATACCATGGGATATCTACTTATGCTATCGTTTCTCTATGGTTTAACAGAGATTGTACAATTTAATCTTCCGTTGGTAATCCTTTCAAATCTAAGGAACGAATTCTGTTAATGAATGTAAATTCTGTAATTTAATGAAATGAATTATGTTTCAGTGGGAATGGTGGAAGCTGATAGCATAGAATCGCTACCGGCGCAGTTACACCATAGAGCAAGTCTCACCCACACACGAATCCTAGGCTCTGGCTCACCCAACCCCAGTCATAGGCTCAGCAGAAGTAATAGTATTAGGTAAGCAATACACTACTCCAATCAGAATATTCCCAATTTATCTTTGTGTGATTCATGATACCCCATTTTTTAAACTGATTGACAGTGAAGTCCTTTAGTGAGAGTTTAATTTTAATCATTCCATTTTCCAAAATACCCATATTTAAACTGATTGACAGTGAAGTGTTTATTTATTTTTTATTTATTTATTTATTTATAATTTTTACAACGTAGCACTGATTGGGATAGAAAAACTAAGGATACTCCTTGTACTATTTCTTTCCCAAATTTAGATAACATTTTAAATGTCCGAAATAGGGTTATGGTTTCATTTTTCTAAAATTTGGTCCATTTTCACTAAAAAACAACAAAAACTAAGTTTTAGTGAGTGTTTCATTTTATAACTTAATCATTGGTTTGACGACTCTAGAATACCTTAAACTTCTTTCAAATAGTGTTTATCAAATATAGGCATATCCTGAACAAATAGGGTTTACGAGGCCAAATTTGAAATATAGGTCGAACGTTTTTTCTCTGTTGAATGTAATGAATTGAGTTGTGAATGAATGGTCTGATAAAATAGTGAAAATATATTTTGAACACTGAATGAATGTTTGAATTTCCTCTAAAGCTAGATTCCCACATCTTGGTGAAAATTATGGAAACAGCTAATTTCTTATATTATTATTTCTTCAACAATAATTATTTGACAGTAGGATTCATTGGGCATCTTATTCAAATTAATAAAACTATTTTTCTGTCCCTTCAAAATATTGTATCCAACTCCATTTTTTTAAATAAATGGTCATAAATGATACATGATTTCGTTACAAAATTTCAAGAGATAATGAATGGCAAGAAGGCAATTCGTTGTTTTTGAGTGAAAATGGACAGCATTTTAGTAAAGTGAAATCATAACCCTACTTTGGACTTTTAAAATGTTATCTAAATTTGGGAGAGAAATAGTACAAGTAGTATCCTTAGTTTTTCTCTCCCAATCAGTGCTTCTTTGTGAAAAATATATAATAAATAAGAACTTCACACCAATATCTCGAACCGATTCAAAGATATTCATATGTTGAGATACTAATAAATAATACAAAAATAAAATAATTCAGTACTGTACATTTTACATTTTCAAGTGTCATTTAACATTATAGTATAATCCACTCACATATTTAACACTTTGAACAGAAAATTTTGATCTGTCTAATTTTAGATGTACTCATTTATTCTGTATTTTTTAAGATTCATTTGTATATTTTAATATCATTAACCTAAATATTAATATCTTCGAAATTGAAACGGTTTGAGATATTGATATTGGCGGTTTTCGCCAATTTTTTTCTTTTGAAATGAATTAAAAAATCGATAATATTATTTTCTATCGAAATCATGTATCATATAACCATATTCCCATTTAAAGAAATGACGTTGGATTCAAAATGGCAGATCCAAGATGGTTGACCAAAATTTTAGAATGACAGAATTGTAGTTATTTTAATTCGAATTTCTTCATCGAAGAAACCCACTGTCAAATTATCCTTGAAAAAGAAATATCAAGCAGTCTCCATAATTTTCACCAGTCTTGTATATTGAACCATCCTAAATTGCTATGTGTTAAATAGAACAGTAAATTTTTAAACCTTCTTATTGGAGCTCTCGCTGTATTAATTCTAAATTTATTAATTCAGTTAGATAATCGATTTCAATTTTCCAGCTACCTCCGAGATCGGACATTCCCAAGGTACAGTTTATGTCTTGCATTGTGAACGATTTTATTTTTACAACGCTTCTGTGGTTTGTCGGTGTGTTGAAACAAGGAAAACAACCATTGATTAATGTATTTTATTTTACTCACGCTTTGTTCACCCTATGCTTCGATCCAAAACTGAGGAATTATAATACTGATTGCGTTGCGGTATTAATACGAGTCCTTAACACCAATAGAGAGAGAGCACTAAAACTTTGTAGTTCACTGTCTACTGTTCGGATACTATTATTCGAATAGAACATTCCATTGTGATTCAAATATCCGAATTACTTTTGATCCTTAACTTTTTCATATCCTTTATTGGGAAAAAGAAACGAGACGGGACCGCACTACCTGTACATTGGGGCTATTGTTCAAAAAAGGTTCATTCTCTATCTCTCGACTAGCATACTTTATTGTCATTTGATTCCACTTCATTACCCTCATTAGCGGACCCGTGTGTTTTATTGGGGTCGCCGTCTAGGTGTCACCCCGACTACCTGGTTTACAGCTGAAATTGTCTTTGAGTAACCAGACTGGTCCACCAGAATATTCCGCGGAGTGGAAACCTTAAAAATATACCACGAAAATGTCGAAATTCGATAACAAAAGGTGACCTCTGAAGGGTCACTGGAACTTCTACCTGTCCATCCTTTGTTTTCGTCGGCCCCGTCTCATTTTTTTAACCCCCTTTATTTAATGAAATTTTCTCCACATTCATCGATTTATTAGCTACATACACCGTGATTCAAAAAGAATACCACAACTTTGAAAATCTGTATTTAATCAAGGAAATATAATAGAAACTTGGGTTGTAAATCAAAATGAAAAGTATGAAAATAATTTTTTCCCCACTAGAAAACAAGTTCACAAATGTTCAATGTGACCTCCAGACACTAGAGTGATATCAATTCGATACTCGAACTCGTTCCACACCCTCAGTAGCATATCGGGCGTAACAGTTTGTTGTTGGCCCTGACCTCACCCCAGCGATTTTTTTCTATGGGGTAGCCTACGTTAAAGATAAGGTGTATCGACCGCCTCTACCAGCTAACATTGAGGAGCTCGAACAAGAAATAACAGCAGCTATACAAACTGTTACGCCCGATATGCTACTGAGGGTGTGGAACGAGTTCGAGTATCGTATTGATATCACTCGAGTGTCTGGAGGGGGTCACATTGAACATTTGTGAACTTGCTTTCTAGTGGGGGAAAAACTTATTTTAATACTCTTCATTTTGATTTATAACCCAAGTTTCTATTATGTTTCCTTGATTAAATACAGATTTTCAAAGTTATGGTATTCTTTTTTGAATCACGGTGTGTATTACACAATTAGAAATTTCAAGATGAAATGTTTAAGGACAAGCAAGACTTTCTTGTATCTCACCTAAAAATTTAGGTAATTTTCCATTTTTTATTGTTGAAAAATGACGCCCAAAAAAGGGAACAATATAAACCTGTTTCTGCTTAAAGGTATTAAGGACTCTCAATGATATCATTCACAAAATTGTGTTGAGCATGAATCCATTATTTACTTTTGTGTGCCTGATATGTTTTGAATAATTTAATTCGACTCATCATAATTATTTCCCAGTTGGCTGATATTTTGATAAATGGTTTTTAAGACTCGCAGTGTTGAAGAATGTGTATGACAAGGCATTTTTTCATTTTAATCGTTTCAAGAGCAAAATCATCAATATGATTCTTGATTTCATTTATTTATAATTAATACCCATTGGTGATGTCACATTCAGAATGTCTTGACGTTCTTAGGTTATATTTATTTCGGGATTTTATAATTATTTCTTTCAATTTGCGAGTAGATTAAATCAATTTGACCGTATGTGAATAGAAATTGAGATAATTTATACAATTTCTATCTAAATTTGGGAAAGGAACAGTTTTGGGCTTTAAGCCTGTTTTTCCTATCCCAATCATTCATAGTTGAGACAATGATATTGTAGCCTATAGTAGCCTATAAACCAAATTGAGATAGTTTAACCCACAGCAATAAGAACTGAAAAACAACTACACCTACGGTTTTTATTGTTAGGTTTTACAGTATTTATGATTCCTGGATTACGTTTTATGTAACTATTAATTTATGTTGAAAATTTCCTATTTATTTCAACAAATTCCAAAAATGACTTGAATATTACAGTTGTTACAAATTGAGATAGTTCAACACACAACAATGAGAACTGTAAAACCTGCGGTTTTTATCGTGAGAGTTTACCGTATTATGTATGATTCCTGCATTACGTTTTTTGTAACTAATAATTCTCGTTGAAAAGTTCCTATTTATTTCAACAAATTCTAGAATCGTCTTTAATATTACAGTTGTTATAGTTTAGTCTTGAGAAAAATGAGATGTTTTAGTAAATATCGGTTTATGTCATAATCTCAGGTATTTAGATATTATGTTCTTATCGTACCAGGAGGCTGAAGAGAAGGAAACCTTTTAAACTAGTTAAAAATCTACCTATCTTATCGTACCAGGAGGCTGAAGAGAAGGAAGCCTTTTAAACTAGTTAAAAATCTACCTATCTTATCGTACCAGGAGGCTGAAGAGAAGGAAGCCTTTTAAACTAGTTACAAATCTACCTATTTTATCGTACCAGGAGGCTGAAGAGAAGGAAGCCTTTTAAACTAGTTAAAAATCTACCTATCTTATCGTACCAGGAGGCTGAAGAGAAGAAGCCTTTTAAACTAGTTAAAAATCTACCTATCTTATCGTACCAGGAGGCTGAAGAGAAGGAAGCCTTTTAAACTAGTTACAAATCTACCTATTTTATCGTACCAGGAGGCTGAAGAGAAGGAAGCCTTTTAAACTAGTTAAAAATCTACCTATCTTATCGTACCAGGAGGCTGAAGAGAAGGAAGCCTTTTAAACTAGTTAAAAATCTACCTATCTTATCGTACCAGGAGACTAAAGAGAAGGAAGCCTTTTAAACTAGTTCAAAATCTACCTATCTTATTGTACCATGAGGCTGAAGAGAATGAAGCTTTTTGGACTAATGAAATAAGAACACAAATATATTAGGACTAGTTTAAATTATTTAGTTTGAGTCCTTTTGGACTAGTTTAAAATCAATTCGTGATAGTGAATGCAGGCTATATAATGTTAACTGCTCTCATAATTTCAAAACTACTTGGGTCATCAATGAATGAACTAAAGTTCTTTAGTTCAAAAATAGTTTTTCATATTGTAAGATTTATATTGAAATGAATATCAATGGTTAGCTTGTGTCATCAATGGATGAACTAAAGTTCTTTAGTTCAAAAATAGTTTTTCATATTGTAAGATTTATATTGAAATGAAAATTAATGGTTAGTCTCTGAGACTAGTTTAGTGACAATCAACATTAAAAAAATGAATTAAGATATTATTCTGATAATAATAGTGTCATACATGACAACAAAACCCATCCAATTTTATTGAAATATTATTTTGCCAGTTGGAAATCTCTAAATATCCAAACTAAACCAGTCAGATATTCAACTATGTTCTATTGATGGTTAGAATATTTGTATTCGGATAAAGTAAACAATGTACTCAACATTCAGCCAGTACCTTTCAATTCATAGCATCAGGTCCAACAACTAAAGAATAAAAGCGTCATAGATATCCACTAATTTTACGTCATAAGGTATGACGTATTACGTATAATATTGTGACGTAATAGTTGGTGTCTATGACGTGTTTATTCCAGTTGTGGGCTTGAGTTTATAAGAAGGCACTGATTCATCAGTCTCTTAGATTATGCACATCTCAAGTGAAGGCTTCAAAGAAGAAGCAGGAAAAAGGGAATTCTCATGATTCATCACAAGTCCATTTGAATAATAAGCATGAAACAAAATTACAAGGCGTTTTCCTCCTATTTCAAGGTCGTAGCTCGATCTTAATTCACAACAGCAACTTCATGAATGTTGACTGTACTACTGATTACATGTATCTAGTAGTCGATGAGTAATAAACTGATTCGACCATTGTAGAATGTGATCATTATCATGAGAAGTTTATGAGAACGTTGGAAAATTATTGCACTGGATAAAAGGACTTCAATCTACTGAGAGTATCGTCTCAGGATGTTGTACATCACAATCCTTGTTTCGTATTTCCTCTTTTTAGATGAGGAAAAGTAAGAGCTAGTTATCTAGTTTCTAAGCCACAGTACTCACGCTAGATAGAGGATAATCACTGCACAGTGTTGTAGTTTCAAAATAGTTTGAATTTATTAGAGAGACTCTATTGTATTCTCCAGATCATTGCAACATAACTTGTTTAGTTTTCACATTAGTTTCGAGTTTGCAATCATGATTAAGTAGTCATTTATCAAAACATTTCTTCCCTCGGATTAAAAATTAAAAAAAGATATTTGGAATATTCCCTAGATTTAATATCCATTCATTATAATCAATTTCCTATTGAGTAACTGTTGAACGTTTGAATAAAAAGCATGTTTACATCAACATAATACTTGATGATCATCATATCCTTATATGAAAATCATGCTCTGTGTTAATTGTAGGAATGTAGGATCATATTATGGGTCGCATGCTCGAAGTTTTTCTCGGCAAATAATATTTGAACCTCGGTTTCGATGAAGAAACAAGTTGAAAATTATTATTTTGACAATTATTAAGCTTTGAATGTTGTGAGGGAAATGTTTTGCTTCGTATCAAGCTTTATCACAGAAAATTATTCTTTTCATTCCTCATCTGTGTGTGTGCTTAAGTTGATGGATAAAATGTTTTTCCTGCGTTAAATTAATATAAATTTTGTAACAGTGTGAGGAAGATATGATCACTATTAATAACCTGAAATATTTGTAGGTATCTTTCGAAATAGTATTGTATTATTTAAGAAAACTGATTTCATAGAAGTTGTTATACTTGTAACAAAATTGTGTATTTGTATGGAAGGAACTTGATGTTTATAAAGTTCCCATTGGAATTGTAGGATAGAAGGAGTGATGTATATTAAAATCTACTGTCCTATGGAAGCATTATTTTTGCAAAATAATTACACGTTCAGAAAATCACATAATATGTTTATTATTTATTACATTCTAAAATCACAATATCAAATTAATGATTGGGAGAGAATCAACAGGATAAACCAAAACTCGTTCTCTCCCTAATTTTGATAAAAATAGTCCAAATAAGGTTATGAAAACACTTTTATGAAGATAAATAGGCCTATATATGAAGATTGATAGAAAAGTGAAATTTTCATTGCTTTTATTCTGATTAATTATGTAGATTACATACAATCTTAATATACTAAAATATTTTTTTGTGGACTTTCTCAGTCCTTTAACCTTATGCTTTTATTCTGGATAAATATCTCCACTCATAACTCTATTATTGTTATATTAGGAGGACGCAGTTAGCTCAGTCGGCCATTAATAAGCTATTGCCGGAAGAATCTAGGCAGAGATTGAATATTACCATCTTGATTTTTCTATTAAGTATGAAAAATTATCCGAAAATTATAAAATTCAATAAGTATTAATAAATTCAATTACAATATGTACAAAACATGAGAACATAATCTCAATCAAATTGAAAGAACTCACTCTCAACTCACTAACTCAAGTCTTTGTGGAGATTGATTGATTGATTGATTGATTTAACACATGCCAGGTCTTGAAAAACCCATTTCATTTATAACATTACAACATTGCAAAATTAGGAGAGTATTCACTGTTAGATGTTTAAATGAATTTTATAAATTTGTATAATGTTTTTGTGAATAAAAAGCTATCAGATTTGATTTTTTTCTCTATGGTCTAGGGTTCGAATCCCACCAAGCGCATGGTTGTTTGTTTATGCTATCCTGATACCATCTCATCACCCACGCACAAGTGAAAACCTTAGGCATATGTGGGCATCATCGAGCAAAACATATTATTGCTGGGAAATCTAATTTTGAAAGTTGTCTTTGAAACTGGTTGATTTTGTAATAATAATTTTGTTGCAGATCGACCAAATCTGAAAAGCTGTATCCATCGATGCTACAGCGCTCGGAAGAAGTGGAGCCCTATTATAGCATTCCGTACAACATTCAGGCGGGACAGGGACACCATTCGTCCCAGCCCACTAGTCCCACCCCTAGTCAGATGTCCCAGGGCACACCCAACAGGCAAGTTACACAAAAATATTGAATAACTTTATTGGTTAGTTTCAGAAACAAAGTGTCTCAAATTCAACAAAGAAAAATATTACCAGGCACAAAAAGAGACCAATAAATCTAAGTTGTGAAAATAATTAAGGACTGAAAATTTTGTGAAGTGAACAACTACAAGACTTCACCTATTAAGGACTATGTGTAACCTTTTCTAAATTTGGGAAAGGACTAGCACAAGGTTACCTTATTTTTACTCTCTCTATCATTTTGATGATGTACTTATTGTACTCATCTATTTCATTATCCATGACGAACTGCAAGTAATAATCCTTTTGTGAACTATTTTTTTTTTTATTTACATGAATAGAAAAATTACACACAACAACATATAGAGGCTTACAGCTTTATGCCAAAACAAGCCTCATTGAAAATCAATTGTTTACACAAACTGAAACTAAATTAGTAAGAAAGAAAAAACAACTAAAAATAGCAATAAAAATAGTTGGAAGAAAGATTAAAAATAGGAATAACACAAGACACAATAGAAAATAGAAAAGACTAAGAAAAAAAAGGCAAATTGAAAAAAGAGAATAGGTAGCAAGCCTATTATAGAAGAAGAATTTGAATTTTAAATTTTTATGGTCTGAAAATTGATTAAACATTTATAATTTAAGAGCTTGATAACATTGTTCACTAAAATTGCGCAAATTATCAGCGAATATATCTAGAATCGTATTCAAAGAATTGTACAATCTAACAGTTTTTTGTAAGAAGCAATTTGCATGATGTACAGTGTATATTCTATCCAAAGCAAAAAACATATTTAATCTAGGTCTATTTAACGGAACAAAGATACTAAAGAGTTCGATAATATTCGGAATGTCTAAATGATTATTCAATATTTTAAATAAAACAATTAATGATACGAAATCCGCCTGTTCTTCAACGACATAATTTGAAAACTGACTCTCAGACACCTCATAGAAAAGTCATACGGGCATGAATGTCCATACTTCTTGTAATACATGAATCTGAGGAATTTATTTTGTATGCGTTCGATACTACTAATATATATCTCTTGATAAGGACTCCAAACAACTGCACAATACTCAAGTCTACTTCTCACCAGGGCCAGATACAGCATCTTGATTAATCAATGTCTGTGAAGTGTCTGACATTTCTTATGATAAATCCTAGCATCTTATTTGAAATATTAAGGATGTATTAATGTGATCTCTGAAGGTGAGAGTGGAGTCTATGTAGACACCCAAATCCTAATCACATAAACTCTTTCAAGATGTTCATCTAATAATTTGTAGTCAGCAAAAATCTGTTGCTGTCTAGTGAAGACAATAAATTTACATTTCTTCACATTTAATGCCAGATTGTTTTTTTCACTCCAATCATTCAACCTGCCCAAATCCTCCTGTAGCATCTGAGAGTCCTGATCATCCTGTATAGTTCGATAAATTTTAACATCATCTGCATAAATGAGACAATTACTGTTTTTAATACACTCTGGAATGTCATTAATAAGTAAAAGGAACAAAAGAGGCCCAAGATTACTCCCCTGGGGCACACCTGAACCACTCGTGAAACATTTTGATCTAATATTATTGAAATACACAAAGAATAAACGCTGACTGAGGTATGAGTGAAAGAAGGCAACCATTTCGGATGTGAAACCAAAGGCAAACATTTTCTGCAGAAGGATTTTGTGGTCTACCTTATCAAAAGCTCTGGAATAATCGAGGTAAATTGCATCAACACGTATGCCTTTATCAAGGTGACTTGAAATGTAATTAGTAAATAGGAGAAGATTACTGACAGTTGATCGTTTTTTAAGGAAACCATGCTGACTAACCGTTATAATGTTTTTAAAATTATTGAAAATATGCTCAAACAGTACATACTCGAATACTTTTGCAGTTGCATTCAAGTTGGATATTGGCCTGAAATTTTTCAAATCATTTAATTTTCCACCCTTAGGAATCGGAGTGACTCTTGCCTCCTTCCACCTTCTAGGAAACTTGTTTTTACGGATGGACAGGTTGAATAAATAGTGTAGAGGCCTAATCAAAATTTCCCCACAGCCCTTTATTATATAGGGGGGTATGTTATCTGGACCACAAGATCTTTTAGGTTTCAGGTTTTTAATAGATTCAGCTACTTCTCCCTCAGTAATGATTCTTATATTAAAAGAGTCTGAGACACCGTTTTTTGAAATTGTTATTGGGACCTACTATGTCGTCGAGAACAAAGTGAGTATCATTATCATAAACAGACGCAAAATGATCAGCAAATGCTTGAGATACTTCTCTAGCAGGAATCTTCACATTGTCAATTTCATATTCCCCAGGTACGGTTCTATTGCTCTTCTATCCTTCACGTAGTTCCAAAAACTTTTAATGTTAGTTTTAGCACTGTTTTGTACACCTGTTATGTAGCTGTGATATGCAACTGTTATTTGAAACTTCAGTTTAGTTCGAACTTCTCGAAACCTTTCCTTGTAATGATTTGAAAACTTTCTCAAACGGGCTAACTTATTTTTTAATTTGAGATTTTTTATGATATCATTGTTAAACCAACGTGGATACTTAATACTACTTATTTTATTTATTGTTGGAATACATTGATTCATAGCCTTAAGCAACAAATCATAATAATACTCAACGGCTTTATCAACATCCTCAATCAAGTATAAACTGTCCCAATCAGAATTTTGTAAAGTTATATAAAGCTTATGAAAATCTGCTTTTTTAAATTATAGTAAGAAATGCTAGTGGGAAGGAAAGCTACGTGAGTCATTTCAATGTGAAAAACAAGAGCAGGGTGGTGACTATTTTCAGCAAGCGTGGGATCGTCTTGCCTGGTAACATTCAACGGGATATTACTCAAGATTAAATCAAGAGTTCTTCCATTTATATTTGGAACATTATGAAGGAATTCAAATTTAACAGACTCATTAATTGAGCAATACATCTAGCCTTACTGGAGCCGACAGAGAAGTTGAAATTATAATCAGTAATCTCATTCAGATTGAAATCGCCAACAATAATATTGTCATCGTTATCAAACCGTACTCGTTTTCAATACTCTCTACAAAGTTCTGATAATCGAGGAGTCCAGCTGTTGGTCTCAGATAAACTGCTGTGATGTTGATAGTTCGTCCAGGCAGACGCAGTCTGACAGTGAGTGATTCGGATCTGACCTCCGCACGCACACTCACCAATGCAGTCGACAACGAAGCAGCAACAGCCACCAGCACGCCCCCGCCTCTCGTTCTACCTGATAATGTTGGGTTACGGTCGCATCGATAATTTTGTATTTGCCATCACAGAATTCACCGTCTCTAATGTCCTCAGTCAGCCAGGTTTCAGATAAGACGATAATCTCACAAGAAGAATTCAGGAGTGCAAGAGATAACTCATGAAGTTTAGTTCTCAATCCACCAACATTCTGATAACAAACTAAAGGTTGTTGAAATCTAGAGTCTTTGTAAGTCGACATCACTAGAGATAAGAATTGCTTTGCTGCCTTCTTCTCGTTTAATCTTTATATTGCCTCCTTTGTCGACCCACAGAAACTTGTATTTTTTGTCGATTTTTATTTGCCGTGCTTTCGCGAACAAAATCCGTCTTGCTCGGGACAAAGATTGATTTAAATATATGGGTGTATCCGATGGAAGTCCTAGATGACGTGTTGACAGTGTGCGTTTCACACGTCTTTTCTGTAACATTAACTCCTTATCAGTTCTTCGTACAAACCGCACTATTATACCAGGAGTTGACCGATTGTTCTGCTTCTTCAATCGATGGCACACATCAATCATCTCAGCACGAACTTCTATGTCAAGTGCCTTACCAACCTCTATCACCTTATCTAAAGTGTTCTCGTTTGGAGTTTCAGGTACACCAAATATCTCGAGTGTATTAGCACGAGAATATTGCTCACTGTCCTCTAACCTTATCTGAAGTTCACTTATTTTATTCTTTAAACCCTTATTTTCGGTTTCTAAAGTGGAAATAGTTTCATGAAGTTTAGAGATGACTTCATTTTGCTTAAGAAGTAACTGACAGTTCTCATCGAGCTTTTCGTGGCATGAGTTCAATGATTTACCGAAATCATCTTCAATCCTTTTGAGCATGCTTTTGAGCTCATCCATAGTGGTACCCGACTCGATGACCGACGGCGCCGACGTCGACCGCACAGGCGTAGAATCGCTGCAAGACCGAGCCAGACGTTTTTTCTGCATGCACTTGTCGCAGGACCAACCGCCACCATCAGCCGCAGATGACAGGAAATTCATGTCACTCTCGGTCAACTTCACACACGACGAATGAAAGAAACTCCCGCAAATATCACAACTCACTTTTTCTTTAGAGCTACGATTCACCGGTTTTAAACACTTGGCGCAGCTAGTCATTTTAACAGGACGCTCTTATCTACAGATAAACGGCAGCGCAATCGAAATTTGTGTGTAACTTGTTTTTAATTGTGTCCATTTATTACCTCTTTTTTGACAAAATTGCCATTAAGTATTGTAGTAAACGGAATTATTTTAATCAAATAAAATGTGAAGAGAAATTAATTTTATGATTTTGGAAAATTGTATTGAATGTGAACAATTTTTTAAATGCCTCCTCATATTTATTCCAAAATTAAATTAGGTCTCAGAATTTTTGAAATCAGTTTAATTAATTCTATCAATCCATTCACATGATATCCAGTACTTAAATCATAAATTGACACACAATAAGCTTCGGTTGACGTGTGAGGTTCTCTCTCTGAACCTTTGGATCTTTGAATCCGTCCCTTCAAAAACATAAATCATAAATTTACATTACATTTTAAAATCATTATTGATCTGATCATAACAAGTAAAAGATCATCATACTCAGATTATCAAAGCGGTTTCTATGAATTTATAAATTGCCGATCAAAATTCAAGTCCTCTAGTGATTTAATATTCCATGTTGTTGTTTTTTCGGTAGACTATAGCGAATTTTATACGTTACAAGCCATAGCTATATTTCAGCATTGAATTGTCTCTTATCTCCCACACAAAAGTGTATCAATTTGAATGAGTACTTATGGCTAATTGTGCCTAGTTTCATCATTGTAAATTGCAGGCAAGAATTTTCATTCTTTTTTTTAGATGGTGCTGTAACAGTAATTTATGAAGTGCATTTTTTACTTTCAATTCAAGAAGCCTGCAATGTGTGATTTATTTCTGAGAACATCTCTGAACTATGTCCGATTACTGTGAGTTCTTCAATTGAGATGTTCTCTTTTCATTTCGGTAGTTATTCCACGTACCATATTCTATAAAAGTACATGTAAGGAATTTTTTATGGCTTGAAGTTTTTATCGGAATTCTGAAGTTATTGATCTTGAATCATTTTACTTTCCTTGCCCTACTATAGGTAAGGAAAGTATTGCTTTCCAAAAAAAATTGAGGTACCCCAATTTCAAGTTTTCTATACGTTTCAAGGTCCCCTGAGTCCAAAAACATGATTTTCTACTCTTGAGCAAGCCTAATCACTTTGATACCTTATAATAACTTGTAATTTATTGATTCATCATCAGCTTACCTTTGAAGATAGTTCGCTATGCAATTCTTAGGGCCATATGCACCATCTACTTTCAACGCTAAACCACGTTTACCTGTAGCTTATACAAGGTTGTATTTATATCATAATGGTATAATAATAAATAATAATATCGAGTGACCTTGTTGGCTCAGGTCTGGTGTCAGTGTCTGGTTCAGGTCGCACCTGATAAATTTCAGGGCCTCTGACATGACCTAACGACTGTTTTTAGGCTGCCGGGACCGACGAATTAACGTGTCCATCCGAAACACGGGCCTTAGACCGTATGCAGATACTTTTTTTAAACGTAAGAGAGTTAAACGTAGCTGTTCGATTAAACCACGTATGAAGCATATCTAGCGTGCATTTGAATGTTATTTATTCTTTATTCATTCATACAATAAGTACATTATCAAAATGATAGGGAGAGGAAAAATAAGGCAACCTTGTGCTATTCCTCTCCCAAATTTAGATGAGCTTACACATAATCCGAAATAGGTTAAGTCTCGTAGTTCTTCAATTCACAAAATTTTCAGTCCTCAAGTATTTTCACAAAGTAGATTTTAAAATTTAGATGCTTCAAAACTAAACATAGAAGAAATATTTCACATTGTTATAACTAAAATAGGAAATATTCACATATTGCAAATTTAATTTTGAAGAATTACCGAAAAACAAACATTATGATAAATGCAACCTTATCTGTAAGTAAACCTGGTTTAGCGTTAAACGTTGTTGGAGCTTATGACCCTCAATATACAGCTCCAACAAAAATCAAATTACAATAATAAAATCTAATCGGGTTTCTTCTACCAATTGCATTGGTAGTTTCATCCATACCCTGATCAATTCCCTGATTCGTTTTATAATAGTTTGAATACAGTACAACAAACATTTCAACTTTAACAATATTTTATTCTCTACGATTAATTAATTGTTGTTTTGTAGGTTCAACTATCCCCTATCTCCTATAAGTGCCTCACCTTCAAGTCACGGCATCGGAAGACCGCCGCAGTATGTGGGTCTATTCTCAAAGACCAACAACAAGGATGACGATGGTGAGTTAATTATTTAAATTTTGATGTAATGCAAATAATAATAGTAGTACTAACTTACTGGCTTCATTGAATTTCTCAGTTAGTTTTACTATGGAGAATGATAAAGTTAGTACCTCCATGAAGCTCCTAGAAATTATAAAATTATAGATTTGATGGAAAATGTTCATATATCGTTACTTTGTATATCAATAAATTAAGGATACTTCAAGTGAGCTAACAGTTGATTTCGTATGTTTTAATATCATTTCAGATCTCTACTAAACTGAGTACTTCATACTTAATGAAATACACAACTCTTTTTTGGGCGAATTCTTTAGAGCTCAATTGCATTTGGAAATCTTTAATTGTTCTTTGTATAATTTCTGTAATATTTTCCCTTATTACTGCCGTATTGTGGTTACAGAAATTCCAAAATGTGTTCTTTGTATAATTACTGTAATATTTTCCCTTATTGCTGCCGTATTGTGGTTACAGAAATTCCAAAATGTATCATCATATTCATCGTTATGAAAAAATTAAACATGAGCTGTAAAGAAGACTTGAAAAAATCTATTTATTCATTAATTTATTTATTCATTTGTAAATACAATCCAGGTAAAAACAACAGGCATTTGCCCAAAACTGCTTTAAACCTTAATTTTGAATACACAGTCTAGAAGTTATGTAAAAATGATAATTTGATTCACACACTATGAGTAAAAGTTGGAATTTTCATATCTCACTGTCTACTAGATGAATAAAAATTTAGGCCTGTTTATCAATTTAAACATTTTTTCCCCTGTAGGCAGTATACAGTATATTTTATTCATTCTATTACATTTACTGGTATGAATCAAGTTGTTTAGTATCCATTAAAATAGGTACAATCAATGATAAAAGTAGTTTTCAATTTATCCAGACACCTACAATAGTCTCTAAGGTTTATTATGTAATACATTGAGTTTGTTAATCACATTACTAATAATCGTTATTTATATCAACTAGTTGTAAAATAAAATAATACTATAGTACCCTTTTAAAATCTTTTTAATATAAAATAAAAATAAAAAATGTTATTATTTTATATTTAAAAGTTTTCAAAGGATACTATAGGATTATTTTACAACTAACGAATTAGCCCTTAAGAAATGTGTTTTTAGATGATATCAACTACAATGCATTTTTTACGGAATACGGACTTCACTAGAAATTGTTCATAATATTATACAAGTCTATTTCTTGGGACCAAGCCACATGAAGGGTTTTTTTAGGAGGTTTTACACTGTCGGCTGACATCTCGGCAGGGTAGGATGCTTTCCGATTGGTTAATTATCAGCTGATTCCCTAAAGCTAACCCAGTTGATAATCAGCCAATCGGAGAGCTTCCTGCCCTGCCGACGTGTCCGCCGCCAGTGCAAAAACGCTTGATGTGGCTTGGCCCACATTTTTTGAAATATATATTTTAATATATTGAATGTGTGATTTATAATATTGTTTTCTCTGCTTTCAGTGCACGGTTCAGCAGTGAGTTTGGTTTCAACAGCGTCGTCCCTGTACAGTACACCCGAGGAGAAGCAAGCTCACGAGCTGAGAAAACTGCGCCGGGAGCTGGGAGACGCCCAGGAAAAGGTGCAGACTTTGACCAGCCAACTCTCCACAAATGTGAGTCTTATATTTGATTGAGTTTGTTGCGTAAATATTGATGTTTTAGAACTTTGAAATTGAATTGAACTTAGAACTAGAAATTGAAGAGACGTGAAATGTTGTCAAAATTATGTTTTGATTTTTACATGAGTATAATTGTGGATTTAAGTGAAATTTTTAATAGTTTTGGCGATTGTGAAGGAAAATTTTTGTTTGTATTTGTATTTTGAAATTGATTAATCTGATAAATTCAAAATTGTAGTAGATACATTTTTTTGGACTCAAAATTGTGTGTGAACTGAGTTATCATTTTTACATAACCTCTTGACTGTGTATTCCAAATTAAGGCTTAAATCAGTTTTGGGCGAATGCCTGTTGTTTTTGGCTGGATTGTATTTTTGTATATGAATAAATGAATATGAAAAAAATCCACTTTATTTTAATAAAAATTATTATTTCACAGGAGCATGCTTTCGTGTGTGCTCACATCATTAGTGTATTATTTTTGTCAACATTTCAAGTCTCTCCGATTATTATATTTGATCCATTATTTAATTTTGTTCATTCAAATATTTAAATTAGATGTCATACATTGTTGTGGATGATACATTGATGTCATAGATGATGTAGGCCTACACTTTTCATCATCACTTTGCTAGATGAATCTAGATCACGTGCTGAGGTCTTCCTCATGTCAACTGAGTACAGAACATGTTGATCTGAGACAGAGTAAAAAAAACACATTCTATGGTTTCCTCCTTGTGTGATTCCATACACCAGAATCGTGTAGTTTGTAGTTGTTACTAGCCTTACTCACACATCGATTTTTGTTCGTACGGTATTCTGATGATCTATTAGATTAAACAGATGATGTTTGTCAAGTTCCGTTTGATCTGATAGAATTCATAAGGCGGCAAAATATCGTACGAACAAAAATCGATGTGTGTGTAGCTAGCCTTACTGTTAGTCTAGTCCAAATCGCCATTTTTACTTTCCTTGCCCTATTACCATAGGTAAGGAAAGTATTGCTTTCCGAAAAAAATTAAGGTACCCCAATTTCTAAATTTCTATACGTTTCGAAGTCTTCTGAGACCGAAAAGTGTTTTTTTGGGTATTGGTCTGTATGTGTGTGTGTGTGTGTGTGTGTGTGTGTGTGTGTATGAGTGTATGTGCGTCTGTGTACACGATATCTCATCTCCCAATTAACGGAATGACTTGAAATTTGGAACGTAAGGTCCTTACACTATAAGGATCCGACACGAACAATTTCGATCAAATGCAATCCAAGATGGCGGCTAGAATGTTGTCAAAAACAGGGTTTATTACGATTTCCTCGAAAACTGCTCCAACGATTTTGATCGAATTTATACCTAAAATAGTCATTGATAAGTTCTATCAACTGCCACAAGTCCCATATCTGTAAAAATTTCAGGAGCTCCACCCCATCTATGCAAAGTTTGATTTTAGATTCCCAATTATCAGGCTTCAGATACAATTTAAACAAAAAATTCTAAGTAGAAAAGATTGAGCATGAAAATCTCTACAATTGATGTTCAGTAACATTTTCAACTGAAATTAAAAATAAGTTCGAAATTCGAGAAAATTTGATAATTCAATTGCAAACTGTTGATTATATTAAATCATTCACATAGCAGACCTCGTGTGTCTCCAGCGTTATTGTCCTATCACCAGCTGGCTCAGATCTTTGAATAGTAGACTTGAGATGCGCTTGAACACTAGCGTCAGGTGATCAATTTTCATAACGGCAAGGAAAGTTGTGTGAGTGCGCCACACCAGATTTTTTTTTTGTTAAACTTCGTCGCAGCTTCATCCAATATCCTATTTGGTCTACTCTATCCTTTTGGGCCTCTTTGTCATTTTTAGGCCTCAACTATGCTGGCGTCTTATACGGACTGAATTTTTTTCGCTCGTTAATCGGATGCATTGTCTCTTATGGGGTAAACTGTGCGAGTGAAATAGACGCTCCACAGAAGAGGCCATGCATCCTGAAGACGGGCGAAATAAATTCAGCGCGTTTAGATGCCTGTATAGTTGGAGCCGAATTGTATGATCATATGTTGAATTGTATGATCATTTATCAGTTCTTTTTAGATATTTGACTAACTATTATCGAATACATGATTCTCTATGAAATGAAATTCGTTTTAAGACTATCAAATATTTGATAGTAGAAAGTTGTTTTAGCCTTTGCACAGCCTTAAGCATGGAAACTAAAACAACGTTCATTGATCTTTTTTCCTTCTTGATTTTTCCTATAAATCTTATATCCTTCCTTAAATCTATTCTTGAACGATGTGGATTCTACCAAGACTTGATATGATAAAATTGTATTTGAATGTGGTTATAATTTCCTGTTACATAATAATGTTATGTCCTTCCTTGAAGTTTTCATTGATAAATATAAATCAGGTTACAACTGGTTATCAAAAATGGTTTACTTTATTTTTATACTTCATTGTCTATTGTCAGAGAGTATCTTATCGTTGTGGTATATATTTTGTTCCTCTTTTAACTTGAATTCGAACAAATTAAGTCAATTGTTCCCAACAGAACTCCTTATCTATTGTGGAAATTGTTTTATTTATCAATAGAGGTTTTCTATTATCATATTTGTGGTTGAAGTTTCCTTTTGAAATAATTGGATTAAAATTCCTCTTCTGAAATTTTCATGTTTTTATTTTGAATAATGATTGTAACTTATAGGAGATTGATAACATTAAAACAATTCTTTGGAACGATTTTAGAAAATAATATCAATAAATTTTCCATGTTTATCACTTTTGGAAATTATAATAGTCAATTTGATAAACTGATCCACGATTGTATTACAAAATTCTATTCCAAATAAATTGTGATGTCAATATTACATCAGCAACTTGATATATATTTCTCCATAAATTAATAAATCATTAAATTTAGATATGTTTGAGGTGGTACTCTCTATTGAATAAAATCATTATTTAGATTCAACCTTGTTACTATTTGCATGATCTTTGCCATATCTATATATATTCTACCCTTTGTTACTTTTTTAAAGAAAGCTATATCTTACTATATAAAAAATCTCCAATTTATCAACTATTAAAATTAATGAATGATTAAGTTAAATTGACAAAGTTGGTCTAAACTAAATGGACTCAAATATTTTTAATCCATAAAATTTGCATCCTTGTGACTTAGGAACTACAGTCACAACTCGAACTATATATATTTTGTTGCAATCTACGATTGTTTCGAATAAATTGTAAACATTAGAATCAACATTATATCAACTATACCTATTTTTCTATCATTATTATTCTTTATCATTATTTTTCTATTATTATTCTTCATTTGGCCAAAATTCACTTTTGCTTACATTTGTTCAATAAGTTGTAACGTTATTTTTGACGTCACTTGTGCCCTGCTTGGCCGCAGTCGATAGAGCAAAGATTTTTTAATAAATTTAATATTTTTATGACTCCTGAAAGAAAAATACCACCAGTTTCTTACCAGCTCTTCCAGGAGAAGAATTTTCTTATATATTCTTTCTGTATATTCTTACAAAGTAAAAAGGACTTTACACATATATCATATGTGATACATATAACAATATTCAATTCAAATCATCTTTAAAAGAATTTGATTTTAATTGACTTCAATTTGCATTCTATTTTATCTATCACAATGTTGGTAGGAAAATCTTACAAGTTCAGATTACTCTTACTAAAAAATATTCATAATATGTAGTGAGATTCATGTTTAGTCAGTATATGATCAAAATTGATGTTGCTATCCTTGTTTATTATTGAACAAAGCAGATAGATCTATCCTCCTCCCACTCGGCATCTAGGCCAAATTGCTTTCATGCTGTGAAGAAATATAATGAACTAACAAAATATTCAATCTTGATTTAAAGTTTTTTTTTAAATCCTGGGAAAATATATTTTCTTGACGAATAAAATATAATCATTGTAAACAATAATCAACAATTAATAAAATATCAGACTTACCGGAAAGGCTTTAATCATGCGATAGCATACTCTAGAAGGCATTAGAAACACGAGGCTTGGCAACCCTGTATTCCTATCTTTTTCACTGTCTTAATAACGTGAATCTAACCATAGTTCTTAATTAGCAAAATAGTAATCATGATTGATAATTGAAAGAAGATATTTCATCGATAATAATTAGTTTATTGAACATCAACAGTCTTTCAGTGGATGACAAGAAGGATACAAATACATATTGTTTTTGATTTTATCCAAGTCAGTGATGTATTTATTACTGTCAGGACTGCAATTCTTCAGTATCAAATCCAAAACTGTGGGTTCCTCCACGTCTTCATTTGCATCTTCTTCTTGGTCGTCATGTTGATCGTCATCAGATTGATGTAGATTCACAGCTTCAATTTGAATGGATAATTTACGCATGCTTTGGGACTCAGCTTCACCTTTTATACAGTTTTCCAAGAAGTTGTAGATATCTTCCTGTGTCAACGTCTCGATGAGCTCTATTTCGCGTTTGGCTCTGTCGAACATGTTCCAATTGTCTGTAATCTCGGCCCAGTTTCTCTTCACCTCGTCGCCTAGGTTCACGTCGACGTTCTGCTTCAATCTGACAAGCGAACTCCTCGTGTCCAAAAACTCTTCCTCGGGCATCTCCTTCAATATGTCCATGAATGAGTTGAGGAAACCGGAAATGCGATTCTCAACGTGTTGGACACTGTGCTTGTGAATCTGAAAGCTCACGCTCACTGTAAAGCCGTGTATTCCCCATGTATCTTTCTGAGCACAGCTCACTGTGTATCCCAACTGTTCTTTAGTTCTGAGAGTATCAAAAAGTGGTTCCTCCATGATCATCATAAGTAGCTGAAGTTTGCACTGCTCCTTCAAATCGATCATGCCGATCTGATAGTAGTTGATTACTTCGGAATTTTTGTCCTTCTTATTGAACGCCTCACAGCAACACACTTTTTCACCGATTGGAATCTGACAAACTCTGATTTCTGGTAGAGAACTTTGTAGAGCAGGAGTGTACCCCAAAATTTTCCTAGAATTCTCAATAATTTCAATCGCTTTTTCTTTGGAAATATTGCCTTGTACCAGTGAGTGCATGTAGAGTTCCTTGAAGTAATCAGAAACGAATTCTGTGAGGTCTTCTAGTGTTATGCTTGAAAGGGCTGAGTGTTTTTCACTTGAAGTCCAAGAGTTTTCGACGAGTAGTTTTAGTCTCAGCTCATTCCCCAGCAATCCAGTTTTCAAACAAGTATTTGAATAGCTTTTCCCCATTTCTTGTTTGATTGTGTTGAACAATCCAAGTGTTACTTTGTTATTGAATGAGACCATACTCTTCAGCAATTGTTCCAACAATGTATCCAATTTTTGATTGTATCCTTTCACTTTCAGAATAAATCCTTTTTTGTTTACCTTCATTCCACAATCGAGATCGGCCGCAACTGCGGGATAAGTTTCCTCAATAACAAGTTGGCGCAAAATTGACACATAAAGGTCCATCATGACAACATTCTTCACTGACAGCGACGCTAGAGGTGAAACCAAAAGTAAGTTGATGATTCCAGTTGGAATGCGGAAGGTTTTGTCCTGTTTGTACCACAGTTCAAAGTATTCGTCTTTCTTGATTATTTCAGGATACTCGGGTAGATTTTCTGGTAGAGGAAGCAAGTCAAAGTTGTCAGTAATGAAGATGTTTGGCTCTGGAATTGAAAAATAGTCGTTGGGATTTAATTCTTTCCAATCAGTGAGCCATGATTCGGGAATCGGACGCCTGTTGTACTTAGTTTTAAACCAAGGTTCAACTTTGTCTAGTTTGAGAGGTTTTGCAAAAAGTTTAGAGGATACTACAATCATTGCATTATCAGGTTCCATTTTATCCATAATGAGGTTTATGTCTTCTGGTTTGTACTCGAAAAATAAATCATCAGCATTGATGTATTCTTCTGGTTTATAGAATTGCATCTGTTCACATAGATTTTCAACATAATCTGCACTGCTTATCTCTTCTTGAAATCTGAATCTATTCTCAGCTATTGATTGGAGCTCAGTGAAAATGCGTTCTTGTGGGCCAGTTAGCTTCATCATATTCAAGTAACAGAAAATCAGTTTAAATACTTCATCTATATTTTTTAGTCCTTCTTCGGTTAGACTCACTGACAACGTGAATATTGAATACATTGTATTGCTTTCAAGGCCAGTACCTTGATTACCTGCATTAATATTCAACGCCCATAGATTTTTCCGCAATTGAGAGATGAGGGATCCCTTTCCTTCGTGACCTAATATGTATCCAATATATTGCATCGGCTTGGACCTGTAGAGATGCAGGACTGGTGGAAATGCCCAGAAAATATCTATTTTGTTGACATCCTTGATTGGTTTGACAGTAAAACAATTACCGAATTCGTCATGCTTGAACGGTGGATCAACATAGGGAAAAACATCAGCTGGTAGATTATTGCAGGGCACATCAGAAAAACACTCAACAACCCAATCTTCCATCACCTTGAGTGGGAGCCGCCCTTGAATCGCCAGGGTCATTCTGTGAGCTGAATAATGCCGTTTTCGAAATTCCTGCAGTTCATTGTATAAATCGTCATCTGCTATATTATCCCTCAATGTTACCAAATTACCCCAAGTAAACTTGTGGGCTGGATTAGTTGCTATCGCTGTACTACATAACAGTTGTTCCATGCGGCTTTCATCTACAGGTAAAGCCATTTGAAACTCAGAGTCAACAGCTTCACGTTCCCTTGTCATAGCGTCTTTCAAAAGAAGCGGAGAAATGAAAAAATTGGCAAACTTATCCATGGCTGTTCGTAAATGCATTTCATGACAATTGAAATAGAACGTTGTGTACTCACATTCTGTGGAAGCATTGTCGTGTCCTCCTCGTTTCGAGATGAATGTATCGAAATCGTTTTCAGCTGGATACTTTTCACTTCCCATGAATATCATGTGCTCGAGAAAATGAGCCAGTCCTGGCGCGGTTTCTGGATCGCTAAAACTTCCTACACCTACACACAAAGCACAGGCAGCTTGTTTTTCTTCAGCATCCTTATTACCAAATGGATTTTCTACTGCTTCATCCGAAGTGGTACTCACTGAACCTCCCTCATCATCCGAAATCGCATTTTCACCCCCCTCTGACATAGCATCTTCTTCCTCATCGCCAGAACCTAAATTCTTCAAAATGTTTGTGACATCAGAAATCAATAGTGCAGTTAATCCATTGCTCAATCTTATCACAGAATACTCCTTTTTATCGTTGGGTGACTTGACCGGGGATGGAAGATAAGTAACTTTTGCATTATCTGAAGGTTTCATTTCTACATCCGCGTTGTTATCCATGCTTTTTACTGTGCAGGTTTGGTTAGTAACGACGTGTTGACTGCAATAAAATCGAGTTTTTGCTTGTGTATTATAACAATTACCTCTAGATAGTCCGGAAGCGATTGAAGAACGAAAATCAATGAAAAGTTCTTTGGAATAATGTTTAAAAATATTACGAAACTGTACTTTAACAAAATTCATTCACTTGAAGAAAACATAAACCTAAACTTCAACCTTGAATGATTTCAGTCTATGAAAGTTCATTCAATTGTGTTATATTAACATGAATTGACTAAAGCTACCGGTATTGAAAAATTGGTGCACATGGCTTTTGTTTTCAAAGTTCTATACATCACAACGAAAGTTCATCACATAACCAACAATATTAAAATGTATAAATGTTCTCCTATCTTACCGTATTAACTCAATCACTTTTTTGGATTCCTTCAACTATGTAAATAAAATTATAACCACAAATTAAAACTCTGACTACATAACTCAACAGACAGCACTGATGAAATGAGAAGAACTGAAATTCACAATCATCTGATCGCTGAATTTATGTACTCACTACGAGGAAAAAAGGAACAGAATAAGGAACGAGGAAGTCGATAACGGAATAACCGTATGACAAATACGATTCTGAGAATCAAGTTCAAATTCTGCTCGCTAGATCGCAGCCATTGTCCTGGTGGGGATTTTTCTATTCCGTATCATACACAAGCAACGCAGTGAGTCACCGTTACTCTTGGCTGGCAACACAACTCCAGAATGTATCATGAGCATTCCTGCTAGTAGAGGCTTTGGTAGGGATCAACGACTCTGATGAATCAGTGTTGTGTTTATATCCAGCATGTCAGTTTTCAGTTTCTCCAGCAAGCGGCCTTGTGATGTCATGTGGTCGGTGATAGCACGAGTGCAGTGTAACTGATAAACTCTTTTATCTCGCGAGTATTTAGAGAACTGGAAAATAAAGTGAACTGTGACTATCGGGAAATGTGAATAACGCTTCGTTGATGTTATACTATTTTTCGTAGAGTTCAATTATAATTATTTTCATTCATAATTTGTGGGAGGGTCGAAGGGTAATTATTTTGAATTTGAGTGTAGTTTATCTGTTGTTGAAGGTTCCCCCTCTGCTCTTCTACAATAATTTCTCCAAAATTTGATAGGTTTACAGTTTTAATTATTTGTAATGTTCAATCTATTGAGTTTGAGGTAATGGAAGGACGTTCAAAGAATGAATATATTATATATCATTCATTGATAACACAGGATATGAAAATGAAACACCTATGGTTAGCTCCTCTAATCTCTAAACATGGTAGATAACTATTATTATAGTAACCTGAGAATTTATGTACGGTAGTGGAAGTAAATTTCACATAATAAAAAGGTGAGGTAACTTGAAGATAAGTTCTATATTTTGTTCAAAGAATGAATATATTATCATTCATTGATAACACAGGATATGAAAATGAAACATCCATGATTAGCTCCTCTAATTTCTAAAAATGATATATAACTAGTATTATAGTAACCTGAGAATGGAATCATTAATTATATTTCATATAATAAAACTGTGAGGTAGCTTGAAGAAAAGTTCTCTATTATTTTGGATAAAACAACATCCCCTAATATCCTTGACATTTCTTTATTTTCAATGTAATGTTAGGCCTCTCATAGGTTATTAATATTAATTGACTTGATAAATTCCCCAATGAATTATCTATGCTCATCTAAACTCTGGTATATAAGTTGGTAGGCTATTGTGATTTACTCAATCCAGTTACTGGCCGTTTAATTTTCTTGAAATTGGAGTAGCCCAAGTTAAAAAGTAACTTTTTTGTGAAAAGATGAAAAATGAAGCCACAGATTCCATAGAGCAATTCAATACCAGCTCATCTTAGAAATGGATGAGCTCATCTCAGCATCACTCATATAAATCATAAGTCATCGTAAAGATCGCTTGCTTCTAGTAAATATTATTTTGAATTACAGCAGACCTTACAGCTATGAAAATAGCCTGCGATTAATTTATTTCAACTCTGCTATGCAGCTGCATAGGCAATAAGCTAGATAGGCCTGAATTTAATTACAGTAGCCTGTAATGACAAATAATTCTTTGGTCTGTATCTTGGATTGAGATATTTGAAAATATCAGTCAATAATTCTCCATTGTGGCAGTAAACTGCGTTTTATCTCCGACCTCAAAATCATACAGTTTCTTCAGAAACCAGTTTCAGTTTTGGTCAAGTTTTAAAAGTTTTGTCACACACATGTCTTCATTTTTTCGTTCCTCTTTCAGAATCACTTTCTGCAATGTTCCCAATACGTTCAACTGTTATCCTTTTGCCTTGTCATGGCTTTCATAACAAAGTTTCCCCTCATACATTGTCAGGTTTTTTAGTTTAGCTTTTGCCTTTTATTTTGTCTAACTTTATCAAAGGCCCTTTGAAAATTCTAGTAACTATCTCAGTACGGTACCGGAACCCTCTATTTTTGTATTCTGTTTAGGTATAGGTAGATCTACTCGTTAAACTACCATAACATAATACTCCCATCTTAATCAAAGTTCAACAATAATCTAACTAACTAATCAATTACATGAAAATATTTCTTATATTAGATTCTGTATGAAAAAATACTGTATGAAAAATTATTAAAAAACGATCCAGAGTAAGCTTATAAAATCTTATAGAGTTGATAATTCAAGAAAACTCTTTTCTGATTCCACTATATTTTTTACAAATATATATAAGATACACATCCACATTAGTAGTAGTCCCACATTAATCGTAGCGCAGGCAAGAAAAATGAAGTACAGCGTTGCTAATCTGTGGTCATACTCTTATTCATCGTAGGTTTAATAGGATAGCAATGAGGTCTCCCAATGAACTCTCATCGAAATTGTGTTCATTTAGTAACATTGTTGGTTAGCCATCAGTGTCTAAACCTTGTGACTTTGATGATAGTCAATTCAAAGCTGTTGATGAATTTTAATATTTTCAAATTTTGGAAGTAGTGTCACTTGATTGATAGTTGATTCGTGAAGGCAGATACCGCACAATAAATATTTGCCAGTTATAAGATGATAATTTCCATAAATTAATTTGTACACAGGCCGTATTTATAAACCAATTCAACTTGAGCAAAGCTCGGTTTGGTTGTCTATCAAAAAACAGAATCGTCATGATTATTATTGGCTCCTGATATTAGTTGCTAGGAAAACCTAAAGCGAGCTTTGCTTAGAACATTTTCAAAAATCGTTTGTAAAGTGCGGCCCTTTAATTTTCCACTTCGATTATAGTCAATTCAATGTCCTATGAGAAGTCCCAACTTTTTTCAACCTTATAGGAAGAAGTGCAAATTCAACTACTCGAAGTTTATGTTAACAACTAGATGTTAATATTGTAGTCTGATATACTAAAGGAGACTCTTCAATTTGTAACTGACACTTAAGACATAGAGGTGAATACAAAATACAACAATATTTCGGAATACAACAGCAATTTCAAAAGTGACCGAGATACAAGAATATTTCCGAAAAACAACACGAATTTCTAAAGTGACCAAGATACAAGAATATTTCCGAAAAACAACACCAATTTCAAAAGTGACAAAGTTACAATATTTACGAAAAACAACACCAATTTCAAAAGTGACCAAGATACAACAATATTTCCGAAAAACAACACCAATTTCAAAAGTGACGATATTATCAGATATCAGTGATGAGTGATTTCGGCGTGAACCACCCCGTGGTCACCAGTTTGTGCGGCGGCCGCTAGAGAGTGCGCGTGTGGAAGTGATGGCGGTACATGAGGGGTTCGCGACGGTGCGTCGTGGCTGGAACCCCCCGGGGGGGCGTCCCCTCCGTGCCCTCGAGCCAGTGTCCGAGGATGTCTCTTCCTCACCCTCCGACCAGGCTGTGGTCAACATGCGCCTCCGACCTGACATCCCCTGGTGGGAGGTTGCAACCAGACGAAGTCGGCACAGGTCTTGTTCGTCCATTCAGGTGCTCACCAAGTTTTTCATATTTTGTTATTTTTTCATGTTAAAATTTCAGTTCCTCTGTTACTCTGTTGTCTTGTCTTTTACAATATTCTCATCTATTATAAAGGGAATTATTTCTACCTGAATGATATCATGGGCCTGTTTCCTATAAATCATAAATAGACATACCGTTAGTAGGCTGCAGCACTGATGAAGGAACACTTGTCCTGACTAGAACAAAATAATTATTTCCTCTTTCCGCTCTTTCCTCTGTGGCTATAGTGACATTTGATTGAAATAATTTTGTATTTTACACCATGGAACAAAGTAAACCAGTGAATTTAACCAGTAAACAAGTTGAAATAAACCAGTAAGGCTCAACTCACACTTACGCGACTCAGGTCGACAAGAGACTCGACTCTAGTCGAGAGCATGACAGTGTTTCCAAATGATGACACTCAGACCAGTCGACTCTAGTCTACGCGACTGTCACCATTTGAAAACACATGCTCTTGACTAGAGTCGAGTCTCTTCTCGACCTGAGTCGCGTAATTGTGAGTTGAGCCTAAGAGTTGGTGGTTATTGGTTAGTTGGGAAACCCCCTTATTTAGGGTATCTCTCTCATAGAGGGAAGATATCATAAGAAGATATCCCATGGTGTAGATCATTTATGATCCAAATTTCAGCACATTTTTTTTAATCGAGTCGATTACTGTCGACTACTGAATATTATTACTATTTTGTATGGGTAAAAATGTAAGAACGGCACAGTATGAGAGTCTACCAGCGTCACATAGCTACTAGAAAAGCAGCGAAAAGCAGCTGCTAGAACTATCGGCTTGAGTGAAATTTGAAACATAAACGCCCTATATCATGAGATATATGCTATTTCTCTTCTCTATGGTCAAACTTGGACCCTCCATTATCACCCAAAAACCTTAACCTACCTACTGAATCTAAAAACCAACTGCAAGTTAACCCCGGCCACAATTTTCATGCAGTGTTCCGATCCTACTCATGTCCGATATTTCAGTCGGGTGGAGGGGTGGTGTGGGAAAGATGACATGTGTGGCATACATAATTTTAGGCTGTTGTCATCACTAATCATATAGGATCGGAATGGGATCGGAAAGCTGCATTGTAAAGGTGAATAAACATTCTTTTTTTAAAGGTTTGAACAGACCTTTTACATACCTCTGAAAAGACCTAAGTGTGGCCCGGACTTAAAGGTGTAGCACGGTGTATTTATAGAGAATAATCGTGTAGACTTGCTTCCTGCGAAAAGAAACATTTCTAGAACACACATTTACCTTAGCTAAAATGTGAAATGAAAATACTACCATTTTTAATAATTTCGAAAAGCAATTCAAAACTATTTCCTTGATAACAAACCATGAGAAACTACATAAATTGCCGGTTGCACAAAAGCCGGTTAAATTTTAACCGTGATTAAGGCTGTTTGGTACACATTTTTTTATAATTTAAATTGGATAATCTTTTTCAATATAATTGTTAAGATCATTATAAGAGTGAGAAAAGGTGGCAACTGAATTTTTAAGTGCTCTAATAAGCGAGTTATGGGTTGTTGAATTGCCAACTTTCCAGATTCCGTTTTCTTTCCAAATCATAAACAGTTTCGACTATATAATTAGAACTTCTCTCAAAAATTGAAAAAAATCTAGCTTTCCAAACTAGAACATTTTATTCCCCATATCGTTCATAAATAAAGAAGTAACATTTTTTGTAAATTCGATAACTTGTTTATTTTGGCATAAATCGCGAAAAAACGCATATTAGAACAAAGCCAATGATATACTGAATGTATTAAAAAAAAACTCCAATGGAAAATATTCGAAACCGTTTATGATCTGGAAAGAAAACGGAGTTTAGCACTTCAACAACCCATAACTCGCTTATTAGACCACTTAAAAATTTCAGTTGCCACTTTTTATCACTCTTATAATGATCTTAACAATTATATTGAAAAATATTATCCAATTTAAATAAAAATAAAAAAGTGTACCGAACAGCCGTAATTCTAGGAGAACCAATCAGAGAAGCCGTCTTATCAAAAAGGCCTTCTCTGATTGCTTCCTCGGGAAATTAATCCCGGTTAAAATTTAAACGACTTTTGTGCAACCGGGCCATAGATTTATAATACTATCCAAAACTAAATTCACTAACCTGTAGTTAAGCTATTCTATACACGTATCGCGTACTCGTAATTAAATTATTCAGTTCTAGTTACAGTTTTACTAACCTTTGTTGTGATCCACTTTCGGATCGGCTTCTACTTTATATTTTAGCAGATAACTCTTGTCTCCTACAAGTGAATGTGGAACAGTCCTTATTCAGCCTAGTACAACATTTAATTAATCACTAAATCCTCATGCGCAGAGCACCGTTTTAAATACAATGGATAGTTTGGTTATATCTTATATATGTTGGTGATAGTATCGGTTGAGCTGGGCCGGAAAAGAAATATATTCCAGAAACGAGTTGAATCATAATTATAGTCAAAAAATTTATCTCTCCATTGTGTTGTAAGAGGCTAGGACAGTTTCAGGTTAGGCTGCAATGATTAAATGGCGGAGAATTCCATTCATATGGATATTATTTACTATTAGTGTATAGTATGTGTGTGTGTGTGTGTGGTGTGTGTGTGTGTGTGTGGTGTGTGTGTGTGTGTGTGTGTGTGTGTGTGTGGCTATTAGAGAGGGGCGCATGAATTATTCGTTGCGTCTGGGAGCCCCCGCTCACTATTCTATGCGTTCTCGACCAGGTACTGTTATGGGAATGGTGATAAAGTTGACAAGTTTCGGCGCAGATAGGCTCACAGAATTTGAATTCACATTCTTTTTTTAAAGGTTTGAACAGACCTTTTACATACCTCTGAACAGACCGAAGTGTGGCCCGGACTTAAAGGTGTAGCACGGTGTATTTATAGAGAATAATCGTGTAGACTTGCTTCCTGCGAAAAGAAACATTTCTAGAACACACATTTACCTTAGCTAAAATGTGAAATGAAAATACTACCATTTTTAATAATTTCGAAAAGCAATTCAAAACTATTTCCTTGATAACAAACCATGAGAAACTACATAAATTGCCGGTTGCACAAAAGCCGGTTAAATTTTAACCGTGATTAAGGCTGTTTGGTACACATTTTTTAATTATTTAAATTGGATAATCTGTTTCAATATAATTGTTAAGATCATTATAAGAGTGAGAAAAAGTGGCGACTGAAATTTTCAAGTGGTCTAATAAGCGAGTTATGGGTTGTTGAATTGCCAACTTTCCAGATTCCGTTTTCTTTCCAAATCATAAACGGTTTCGACTATATTATTAGAACTTCTCTCAGAAATTGAAGAAATCTAGCTTTCCAAACTAGAACATTTTATTCCCCATATCGTTCATAAATAAAGAAGTAACATTTTTTGTAAATTCGATAACTTGTTTATTTTGGCATAAATCGCGAAAAAACGCATATTAGAACAAAGCCAATGATATACTGAATGTATTAAAAAAAAACTCCAATGGAAAATATTCGAAACCGTTTATGATCTGGAAAGAAAACGGAGTTTAGCACTTCAACAACCCATAACTCGCTTATTAGACCACTTAAAAATTTCAGTTGCCACTTTTTATCACTCTTATAATGATCTTAACAATTATATTGAAAAATATTATCCAATTTAAATAAAAATAAAAAAGTGTACCGAACAGCCGTAATTCTAGGAGAACCAATCAGAGAAGCCGTCTTATCAAAAAGGCCTTCTCTGATTGGTTCTCGGGAAATTAATCACGGTTAAAATTTGAACGGCTTTTGTGCAACCGGGCCATAGATTTATAATACTATCCAAAACTAAATTCACTAACCTGTAGTTAAGCTATTCTATACACGTATCGCGTACTCGTAATTAAATTATTCAGTTCTAGTTACAGTTTTACTAACCTTTGTTTTGATCCACTTTCGGATCGGCTTCCACTTTATATTTTAGCAGATAACTCTTCTCTCCTACAAGTGAATGTGGAACAGTCCTTATTCAGCCTAGTACAACATTTAATTAATCACTAAATCCTCATGCGCCGAGCACCGTTTTAAATACAATGGATAGTTTGGTTATATCTATATATGTTGGTGATAGTATCGGTTGAGCTGGGCCGGAAAAGAAATATATTCCAGAAACGAGTTGAATCATAATTATAGTCAAAAAATTTATCTCTCCATTGTGTTGTAAGAGGCTAGGACAGTTTCAGGTTAGGCTGCAATGATTAAATGGCGGAGAATTCCATTCATATGGATAGTATTATTTACTATTAGTGTATAGTATGTGTGTGTGTGTGTGTGGTGTGTGTGTGTGTGTGTGTGTGTGTGTGTGTGTGTGTGTGTGTGTGTGTGGCTATTAGAGAGGGGCGCATGAATTATTCGTTGCGTCTGGGAGCCCCCGCTCACTATTCTATGCGTTCTCGACCAGGTACTGTTATGGGAATGGTGATAAAGTTGACAAGTTTCGGCGCAGATAGGCTCACAGAATTTGAATTCACATTTTATGCACGTGCTGTTTTATTAACATAATAATGTGGGACAGAAAATGACAGTGTGACGGTGAGTCATCCACCGGTTTCGAAAGATTGTAGTCAGCGATTCACTGTACGAACTTTGAACTTTGAGATCAACTGGAAGTGGAGAAGAAGTAACGAAAACACGTTGAAATCCTTTATCAAATAGATCTAAAAAATATACTTTTACTTTTAACAGTTTAACTTTAACATAACTTTAACTTTAACTTTAACATAACCTATTTTTTCGGACACGTTATTCAAAATTTGGGAACAGAATAAAAGCTAAACTTAGCAGACCAGCTAAAAGGCAAACTAAACTCGGCAGTATTTGTTCTTAGAACCGTGAAGAAATTGCTGGATGCAGGAACGCTTAGAAGTGTTTATTTTGCTGTATTCCATTCTCTTCTTTCATACGGTGTTATATTTTGGGGTAATTTAACTCATTAAATACATATATTTAGGATTCAAAAGTGGGCAGTTAGAGTGATGGTGGGTGAATCTATTAGAGCAAGTTGTAGAGATTATTTCAAAGAGTTAAAGATTCTCCCACTACCAGGTGTATATATTTTGGAGGCTCTTTGTTTTATTGATAGTAATAAAGATAGGTTCAATACAGGAGAGTTGTTCCACTCATACAATACCAGATATAGACAAAACCTTAGAGACGACATTCATCGAACTGGTATGTATGAGAGGGGGGTAAAGAGTGCAGGAATTCGGATTTATAATTCATTGCCAACACGCATAAAGGCTCTTACAGGTGAAAAGTTCAGAATTAAGGTGAGGGAGGAGTTGTTGCAGGTTTGTCCTTATTCCAGTGAGGAATTCTTTCTGCATTATGGAATGCAAAGATTGACGACTTAGATTATAATTGACGAATCCTTATACCCCTTTCATGGGTGGTCAGTGGGATGAAAAATGAAATGAAAATTAAATAGTTTTGAGCCATGCCTGTTTTATCCTTTCCTGATCATATTCATATGATTTGTAATTGTATCCACAGAAAATGAATAATAATAGAAATATTGAATCTTAGTTTTCATTCAATTATGTCCTGTTTCGGTTTCAATAAATTTGCCAAAAATTGGTTTATAATATTTTTGATGCAAATCTTTCCGTGATAGAGATCATCAGACACTATCATCGTGATAGTGTGGTTCATCAGATCTTGAGGTTACAAAGTTGAGTGATTCGAATTATAAAGCCTGGTTTTAATTAGTAGAGTTGGTGATAGAGTTCCCTGGGCAAGTACTAACTATCTTGTGAACTCTCCCAATGAAAACGTTCATGGTAGAGTACTAGTTTTTATTTTTAGTAGAGTAGAGTAGGATAGTACTCTACCACTTGCCTTCCCCAACCACTGCTTCTCACTCTACTCTACCACTACTTTGCTAATGAAAACAGTCTCGAGCTAGTAGAATAGAGACGTGTCGTAGGCTATCAATTTTAATAAGTATTGTTATTTATTAAAAAGTATTAATTTATTAAAAAGTGTTAATAAGTGTTAAGGCTGTGCAAAGGCTAAGAATAAACTCTGTACTCGTGATATTTTTCAAAGTTTTTCGATTTGTATATCATCAATCTATCAAAATGAACAAGTTTTCTGAGGAAAACATTTTTTTCCGATTATTACTTTTCGAAATATGAGCGCCTGAAGTTTGAATTTTTGGGACAGAACACTTCAAATTCGGTAAGAGATAGATCCATGAGATGTAGAGGATGGATTTTTGTTTCACTAGATCAACAATACCATGAAGAATATATCCTCCAAATCTCATGGATTTATCTCTTACCGAAATTGAAATGTTCTGTCCCAAAAATTTAAATTACAGGCGCTCATATCTCAAAAAGTAATTATCGAAAAAAAATATTTTCCTGAGAAAACTTTTTCATTTAGATAGCTTAATGATATACAAATCGAAAAACTTTGAAAAATATCACGAGTAGAAAGTTTATTTTTAGCCTTTGCACAGCCTTAATTTATTAAAAAGTATTGACATTTTAAGGTTAGTTCTGTTCACTAGACAACACACTTTACCTACTATTCTCAATTGTAGCGAAAACAGTTACTCGACCAAGTAAGTAAAGTAGAGTTAGATCGGTAGAGTTAGTATGCCAGTTACTCGATCACCAACTCTACTAGTGAAAACCAGGCTTTAGACATTATTACAGTATTTACCATGTCCATGATATGTTATACAACAAGACTGTATTATTGATTGCAGAATTATAATAACATCCATAAAAGTTATTGAATCATTCACTGAATTGGATCAGATTTTCAAAGACTTCGACTAGAGAGTAAAGACTTCGATTGCCTATTTATATCAGTAAATGGAAATATGATTTTTTATGAAGTATTTAGTTGACAAATCCATTCTATTTTTATATCTCCCTATTATTGAGTATAAGCTATTTCGTTTCATGCAATATGTTGCCGACTTTTTTCCATCCCGCATGAGCAACTTATGTTTCCTTCAACCGCCATCATAATATTCACTTGCACTGTTTTGTTGAAAGCTTCCCCTCTGATATTTTTAACTCGGTTTTGTTTTTTTGCATATCAAATGTCGTTTCAAAGCAGTTACCCACAAGTGTTGAGTGCTGTCACATGCAGGTTACAACAGTCCTTGTTTAATGGCCCTTAGTTTAATAGAACATTTAATTGCAGAGACATATACCAAACTAAGCAGCATAAAAACATTGGAAGATCACCTCCTTTATTAAATGCATAACAATTTTATCAATTACCCTTTCTTCCATTAAAAGGATTATTATTCCTCAGATATACTTTGTTGGCCTATAGCGTACTTTGTAATAGAACTTAGTTTAGAATTGCAGAGACATATCTATATGGCTATATACTAAACTACGCTTCATAAAACATTAGACGCTCACCTCTTTTTACTTTCCTTGCCCTATAAGGAAAGGAAAAAGTATTTCTTTCCGAAAAAAATTAAGGTACCCTAATTTCTATATTTCTATAAGTTTCAAGGTCCCCTGAGTCCAAATAAGTGGTTTTTCGGTATTGGTCTATGTGTGTGTGTGTGTGTGTGTGTGTGTGTGTGTGTGTTGTGTGTGTGTGTGTGTGTGTGTGTGTGTGTGTGTGTGTGTGTGTGTGAGTGTATGAGTGTATGTGCGTCTGTGTACACGATATCTCATCTCCCAATTAACGGAATGACTTGAAATTTGGAACTTAAGGACCTCACAATATAAGGATCCGACACGAACAATTTCGATCAAATGCAATTCAAGATGGCGGCTAAAATGACGAAAATGTTGTCAAAACAGGGTTTTTCGCGATTTTCTCGAAAACGGCTCCAACGATTCTGAATAAATTTATACCTATAATAGTCATTAATAAGCTCTATCAACTGCCACAAGTCCCATATCTGTAAAAATTCCAGGAGCTCCGCCCCATCTATGCAAAGTTTGATTTTAGATTTCCAATTATCAGGCTTCAGATACAATTTAAACAAAAGAATTCAAATGGAAAAGATTGAGCATGAAAATCTCAACAATTAATGTACAGTAACATTTTCAACTAAAATTGAAAATAAGCTCGAAATTCGAGAAAGAATGATTATTCATTATTGCAAACTGTTGGCAACGGTTGATTCTATTAAATCATTCACTATGAAGAGATTGCAGACTACGTGTGTCTCCAGCGTTATTGTCCTGTCACCAGCTGGCTCATATCTTTGAATAGTAGACTTGAGATGCGCGTGAACACTAGCGTCAGGTGATCAATTTTCATTACGGCAAGGGAAGTTTTGTGAGTGCGCCACACCAGATTTTTTAAAAGCATAAACATTTTTCAATATTACCCATTCTTCTATCAAAAACTTTATTATTCCTTAGATATACTTTGTTGGCCAATAACCATACTACTCTCAAATTTTTCAAATACAGTGGTTGATTTTGTCTGTGTTTAATCGTTTCATTCTCTCTGAAGAAGTTATCGTGCACTATTATTCCAACGCAAAAATGCCGATGAAGTTCCAGAGCTTTTTCAAATAAAAAGAAATTAAAGTCTCCATACTAATTGACCGGTTGAAGTGAGGTCTAAGATTCAAGTCGACGGTTTGGCATTTCTCTTAATGTTTATATGTTGCGCATTTACGGCGTAACGCGGTAATAGATTTTCATGAAATTTGACAGGTATGCTCCTTTTTTAATTGCGCGTCGACGTATATACAAGGTTTTTGGAAATTTTGCATTTCAAGGATAATATAAAAGGAAAAAGGAGCCTCCTTCATTTGCCAATATTAAAGTAAAAATCAGGCCATAGAATTATTCATCATAAATCAGCTGACAAGTGATTACACAGATGTGTGGAGAAGCCAGTCTATTGCTGTATTTCCATAAGGTATATAGTTCCTATCAGGTACTTGTGGATGAGAATACTGCGTGAGGTCTACTGTTCACAGAACTACTAGGTAAATTCCATTATTAGACCAGAACACGAGAAGGTGTGTTGATGAAGGCCTTCAAGTCTAAATGTGTTATATGCGTGAGTGGATTTATTATTCTATCAGAACCTTATCAATATCATTGTTTGTATTGCTAACTATATTCTGTTGCTACCGCTGCACCCCACACCTTCTCTACTATTTTTAATCAGTTTGATAGATTGTAAAATGTTTGAATTTACTTATATGGTAGTCGAGTGTAATGTAAATTATATGAGGTTTTGTATTAATTTGATTAAACTAATTGACCAGCGAAGTGAGGTCTAAGATTCGACGGTTTGGCATTTCTCTTAAGGGGGTTTAAATGTTCATATGTTTTTATGTTGCGCATTTACGGCGAAACGCGGTAATAGATTTTCATGAAATTTGACAGGTATGTTCCTTTTTAAATTGCGAGTCGACGTATATACAAGGTTTTTGGAAATTTTGCATTTCAAGGATAATATAAAAGGAAAAAGGAGCCTCCTTCATACGCCAATATTACCGTAAAAATCAGACTATAGAATTATTAATCATAAATCAGCTGTCTAGTGGACTATAATACTACCCGTTCAAAAACATCGAACATCTTGAAAATGTATCTTTCCATCAACGTTAGTAGACAGTTGACTATAATACTACCCGTTCAAAAACATCGAACATCTTGAAAATTGCATCTTTCCATCAACGTTGTAGACAGTTGCAGCCAGACCTGATAACAGCGCTCACACTCACATTCCGGGACGACACGTCACGGTACGATATAGGGCAGAAAGCTCTATGTTTCTTTAGGATTTTTTCTAGACATTTTTAATTGATAAATTATTTATTAATTTTTGAGAAAACATAACAACAGGTCAATGTAACTCACTGAGCGCGAGGTCTACTGTTCACAGAACTACTAGTAACATAATATTCTCCCTCGTATTCGATTACAAGCCATATTAGTTGATCCAGAGACATAATCTAAGTACACAGTAGTTTGTTTAAACGGTATCTTCACTCTATGGTTGATCTTAATTGGTTATTACGATCTTTTAAAATTTTTATAACAGTATTATAATTTTTCTCATCATACAGGGTGTCTACGAACTCCCTATCAATACTCTAGGCCTAGGACATTGTTCCTGGGTAAAAAACATATCTAAATATCATATTCAAATTGTCCGAAAGTCTTCAGTTACTCATACAGCAGCCATTTTGCTTTTTTAACGTATTTTTTTCTAAAAAAATGTTTCAACATACGAAATTGAAACTTTAAATCATTTATAACAACTAGACAAAGCTACAAGAAAATTATGATCATTTTTCCAATTCATAAAACAAAATGTCGGCCATTTAAAATTTTGTTTCTTAATTAACTAATATAAAATAAAAACCGTTGGTTTTACATAACATATACAAGAATAACTTTTTTTAGTAAATTTATTCACCTCTCGATTGGTACCTGGTTTTTAAGATTGGACCAATATTAACTGGTAGCTTTAGTGATAGGACATCAAGACCAAGAGGGATATGTAGCATTAATTATTGTTTTAAGTAATCTAAAATAGCTCACGAATGACATGCAAAGCAGACGGAGACTGTTGCATTGTTGGAGACTTTAGCCGCATGCACTGCAACTAACCCCCAGCGGTCACCTACCACTAAAGCTGCCATATATCAGTTAATATCCAATCTTAAAAATTTTGCACCAATAGATAAGTAATTAAATTTACTAAAAAAAGTTATTCTTGTAAATGTTTTGTAAAACCAACTTTTTCTGAGTTATTTAAGAAACAAATTTCTAATGGTCGCCATTTTGTTTTATGAATTTGAAAAATTATCATAATTTTCGTGTAGCTTTGTCTAGTTGTTATAAATGATTGTGCAAATTTTCAACTTCGTATGTTCAACCATTATTTAGAATAAATAATAAGTGAAGAAAGCAAAATGGCCGCTGTGTGAGTAACTGAAGACTTTCGGACAATTTAAATATGATATTAAGATATGTTTCTTAACCAGGAACAATGCCCTACAGTATTGGTAGGGACTAGGGAGTTCATAAACACTATGTATATAATTATCATAGTTAAACGCATTTTCAAAGTGATAATGAAAAAAATACTCATCCGGGCAGTATTTTCCGTCTCCTATTATTAGTCAGATTATTATTATTAGAGTGCAGTTGCTGGAAATTGGTTCCGACTGTTTCCATTGTTATTAATAATTTATTACAAATAAGCTATTATTATTACTGGAAATGACATTTTTTATTCATATTATACAGTATTTATCCTATCATCCGATATATGGAATAGAAATTCGATCACGCGACTAGTAATTCGAGAAGTTGTACTGTGCAAGTACATTCTAAACTAAATTCAATTACAATTGAACAGTTCTGCTAATCTCGTGACACGAGATTATCATGTCAGATCATTCTATATCAGGTTTCATCCATTGGCAAATGGACAAAACATAACATCATGAAACGAAGCATAAGTCACGCGATGCTGTGTCGCATTTCATGTTAAATTCAGCCAAGTTTCGTGCGGAGAGACAAGTTGAAGTCCGGTCGGCGACGATTTGATGCGTCAGCAAATAGCAGACAAGACAAAACAAGCAGATTAATTTAAAAACTCCGAAGTGCTTATGGCTAGATCTAGAGTCAACGACCACTCGTCATTGCTATATCTATGTGGCGGTGGATTATGGTGGTGTTGGGGTTGGCTATAGCTGATTTGGTCGCGTGGAGCACGATAGATGCACTGTGAAGAATGAGATGGCAGTGGCAGACCTTGACTCCAATTGAACGAATTCCGCTGCAACAAATAGTACAGATGTTGAAGAAGAAGAAGAAGAAGGATGAGGATATGGTAACAGATCAAGGAAAAAGGTTGGAGGAAGATGAGGGAGAAGAATATAATTAGAATGGAGATTAGTAGAGGAAATATGAAAAAAGGAGAGAATCACTGTATAAGAGGATTTAGAAAGACTGTAGAAAGAGGGTTTAGATTAAAGAGGAGAATGGAGACTAGAATGAAGATGACTGTAGAATGGAGATTGACTGTACAATGGACAATGACTGTAGAATGGAGATTAGTAGAGGAAATATGAAAAAAGGAGAAAATCACTGTATAAGAGAATGAAAGACTGTAGAAAGATGGTTTGGATTAAAAGGCTGTGCAAAGGCTAAAAATAAACTTTTTACTAGCGATATTTTTCAAAGTTTTTCGATCTGTATATCATCAAGCTATCAAAATAAAAAGTTGTCTCAGGAAAACATTTTTTTCTGATCATTACTTTTTGAGATATGAGCGCCAAAAGTTTAAATTTTTGGGACAGAACATTTCAAATTCGGTAAGAGATAAATCCATGAGGATAAGTTCTTCATGGTTTGTTGTCTCACTCTACTCTACCACTACTATGCTAATGAAAACAGTCTCGAGCTAGTAGAATAGAGACGTGTCGTAGGCTATCAAGTTTAGTAAGTATTGTTATTTATTAAAAAGTATTAATTTATTAAAAAGTGTTAAGTGTTAAGGCTGTGCAAAGGCTAAAAATAAACTTTCTACTGGTGATATTTCTCAAAGTTTTTCGATTTGTATATAATCAAGCTATCAAAATAAAAAAGTTACCTCAGGAAAACATTTTTTTCTGATCATTACTTTTTGAGATAAGCGCCAAAAGTTTAAGTTTCTGAGGCAGAACATTTCAAATACGGTAAGAGATGAATCCATGAGATTCAGAGAATAGATTCTTCATTGTACTGTTGATCTAGTGAAACAAATTTTTTTGAAAATATTAATTTTTAAGAAAGTTATTCAATCTATCAAAAATAACTTTTAGTTGAGTTATTTTTGGCCATTGTTGGTAAATTGAATAACTTTCTCAGAAATCTATATTTTTAGAAAATTGTTTGTTTACTAGAACTAGATGAACAAAACCATGAAGAATTTATCCTCATGGATTTATCTCTTACCGAATTTGAAATGTTCTGTCCCAAAAATTTAAACTTTAGGAGCTCATATCTTAAAAAGTGATGATTGGAAAAAAAGGTTTTCATGAGAAAACTTTTTCATTTTTATTGCTTGATAGTATAAAAATCAAAAAACTTTGAAAAATATCACCAGTAGAAAGTTTATTTTTAGCCTTTGCACAGCCTTTTAATCTAAACCCTCTTTCTACAGTCTTTCTAAATCCTCTTATACAGTGATTCTCTCCTTTTTTCCTAATTTTTTCTACTAATCTCCATTCTAATCATATTCTTCTCATCTTTCTCCAACCTTTTTCCTTGATCTGTTGCCATATCCTCATCCTCCTTCTTTTAGAGTTCTTTATTTCTGTGAGGAGAGATAGTAGTCGAAAACATTTTTAGAAAAATATGTGAAGAAGGAGAGAATGTCTATATAAGAAAGAGAAGAGGGGAAGATAGAGTAAGAATAGAATTGAATTGAATCGCTGCCTTTATTAAGAAACAAGGAGGGCGAAGATAGGGCGCAGCCGGCTCTCTCTTACACTTAACCCTCCATACAATTCTAAGTTACAAAGGTACAACTAACAAACATAGTTGGAGATAGGGAAGAGATAGGGACAAGGAAGAAAAAAGGAATTTAAAGAAAAGAGTTAGTGTGAAGAGATGTTTAGGTGAAGGAGAAGGTGGAGGAAGAAAGAATCGGTAGACGAAAACGAATCATGAGAAGGAAAATGAAGTGTCAAAGTAGAAACGGAACTATTGAAAGAAACAGTAAGAAATAGATATTAAGAGAAATAAATATTATGGAGAGGTGGAAGAAGAAGAAGAGACTGGTGATAAATAAATTGCAGAAGAGAATAAAAAGAAGAAAACAAGGCATGCTAGTAAGAAAGTTAGAAAAGATTGAAGTTATACAGATAAATATTTAAAATATAAGAGAATATTAAAGAGATTATTCGTTTTTCCATCCTTTTCCTTCTTTTTCTTACCCCATCCCATCCTTTCACACCTACCGTCCATTTACTTTCCCGATACCTTTTTCACCTTCTCAAGGATTAAATGTTTTCCTATAGTACATGGATAACCATAGTTGGATAACCCCTTCAATCATCCACCTTTTTTGCACCACTATTCTTCTTATTTTGTTTTTGTTGTTTGTTTTGCATTAATTCATTTTGTTAATTTGTATTTAATTCAATTCATTTCATTCAAAACTTTATACATTACATAGTATGTGAAAACAAAGTAAAGGCGATACGTTAGTTTGTAACATTAATATGAAAAACAAGTAAAAAGTAGATGAATAACTTGCTTATAGATAGATGCTAGTAGATGAATAGCTTGGACGATAAGTCCGTGTTCATGGAGGAAAAAGTAAAAAGTAGTAAAAGTAAAAAGTAACAAGTAAAAAGTAGATGAATAATTCCATGCTTGGACGATAAGTCCGAGTTCATGGAGGAAGTTTGAATTCATTTCATTCAAAACTTTTTACATTACATAGTATGTGAAAACAAAGTGAAGGCGATACATTAGTATGTAACATCAATATGAAAAACAAGTAAAAAGTAAATGAATAACTCCATGCTTGGAAGATAAGTCCGTGTGCATGAAGGAATCATGAAGTAAAAGAATAACTATAATTCATTGACACTAGATACAATAAAAAATCTAGTAACTAAATACTTGATAATAAAATAAGAAATTGAACTTGTATTGGTGTGTGTGTGTGAATAAATAAACTAAGTTGAATTGAAGAGAAGAGAAGACGAAAAATCAAAGGATAGAGGAGGAATGAAGAGAGATTTAGGAGGATGAAGGTACGGGAAGAGAGGAGTGTGAAGGGGTGTAAATAGTAGGAAGAAAGAGAAGTGCATGAAAAAGAAAACCGAAGAGATGGAGAAGAATGACAGTCGAAGAGAGAAAAAATATAATGTAGAAAAACGGAGAAACTCACAGCAATCAGTTGACGACGAAGCATGATTATCGCTCGGACAAGACAAGATTGTCTGGAGAAAATTCAGCTGTCACTGTATCCAAACTGTATTATATCTATAGCCAACTGTAGTGTAAACTAGTCATATATTGTTGTCGGCATGACTCCGTTTTTCACAAGTCATCACTCACCTGGAGAAAATCACGAGAGGTCAAAGACCTTGACGCCTTGTTGCCGGAAGCTAAGTTAGTGTTACTTGAAATTCAACTACAAGCTTGTTATTCAAATAAAATTTGTTATGCCGTGGATCTAGGGGGGGACTCCCTGGGGGGCCGCCAAAGCAAGGCTTGGTACACGAACGGTATTCAGGTCGGTGTAGATCGGTTTCTAATTCGCCAGGTTCAGATAGATGGAAAAATCTACTATTTGTTCTAGATCAAAACTTGCAATTTCCCATACTGTACAAACTATCTCAAGCAGTACCTATAATAAAAAAATAAAGTTTTTTTTACTGCGGATGAAGCTCATTTTAGCTTTTTGCTTGTGCGTGGGTGATGGGAAGTGCGAGGGTGTGTTATGAGATGATCAAACGTCCATGCCAATTCGATGGGATTTGGCGGGATTCGAACCCGTGACCAGGTAGCACTAGCCGAGTGAAGGGTGCAACGCCTAGTCAAATCGGCTATCTGGCCGGCAACGCGTTTATCTCATCAAGAAATTGTGACTAATCTTCAATAATGGACATTTCTTTTTCATTTCCATTTCGTATTGTACATTAGGCTTTGTCATTTCATTCTGTAATGATCAAACGTCATGTGTAAAATCGATCATTATAATCTGATGATACACAACTAATGATTTTTTTGAATGATTTTTTTTTATTTCCCAAAATAAACAAAAACAAAACATTATAACACAACACATTACAGCAAAGAGAAACGCTAATGAAATTTACAAAACAGTGTATAATATAGATAAATAAATTGATGTAATGATTTAAATCAATATAGTCGGCAGTCCAGCTTATATGAATGGCTTTCACACCCACAAAAATCATCAACTTAGATAAAATCAACTATAAATTTGTTGTGCTTTGTGCCACAAATCACTTCCACATCTACAAGCATACCAACATATTACACAGGTATTTGCTTGTAATTCTTTATCCTGCGTTATTTATTAACAGAAAACCAATTACTACTAAACACTCCACAATAATCATCTACAATGGGCTTTTAGACATTGATTATGACCATGACCATCAATATCTTTCCCATAAGTCTTAAGCCAGTTTTATTGGTTGGAGACACTTTGATTACTGCCTATTCTGTATGCGAACTGATATTAATTAGCATTTATGATGTATGCTGTGCTCACCACAGGTGGAACTACGCTAGTGCTTGCCAGACACCGTTAAATTATGCTATGAGTCTTTGATTCTGGGAGTCTCAGGCCAGGAACATTATGAACTTAATGAGTTCCTGGCTACGTTATTAGTTGGAGCTGCATATATGGCTTTTAAGTGTATATTTATATATTGTTTACCGTTTGTTGGTAGCTAGCCTTCTGCCAATACATGCTCAAATCGTGACGCTAAAATATTCGGTTTAGGCTAGGAAGTTATGTTACCTACTACTACGGCGTGTTATGGGAATTATGCCAATATACCATCATGCGTGTATTTAGGGTAAATAACTTGCATAACCCTGCTCACGCATATATTTGTGGAATCCAGTTCATCAACACAGCTTGATTTGCCCCGATTTACATCCGTTTCCTCTTGAGAATTCGCGCTTCGCTCCCATTCCGATGGTTAGTGTAAATAGCTGGAAAGTCGAAAATTTAAGAGTGTAGTTTCGGTTCAAGCTGCTGTAGAATTTATATTGTACCATAACATATACTTGTAAATTGGATTCAAATATTCATGTTTGGCTTCAAGCTGGTATAGAATTTATATTGGTCCATAACATATCCTTGTAAATTGTATTCAAATATTCATGTTGGAAGTTGGGAATTGCACATCTTTATTTAAGAATCCCTTAGCTTACCTTACTTCATGTTTTTGTATTTTTATTGTGATGTATTTGATTGACGTAGCTTATTGCTTTTTGTAAAGTTTTTGTAGCAAATGAAAATTCTTGACTTTTTTCTGTATAGGGCTACTTGTAATATAGATAGAAATAAAAATAAAAATCTCAGTACCCTTTTTTTTAATTATTTTATCACAACATGTTTCAACAATGATGCCATTTTCAAGACTTCAAGACTTGAAAATGGCATCAATGTTGATACATTTTGTGATAAAATCATTCAAAAAAAAAGTGTACTGAGTTTTTTATTTTTATTTCTATTTAAAAATTCTTGATTCTTGAAATAGAGCACTTGAAAATAGAGGAAATAGAGCTGCGATGGTTAGTTATTTTCTGAGTATCAGGTCATTCAACGCAGCTTGCGGAGAATAATGTGAAGAATATTAAGATATGGATTTAATGTATCTACTTATTCGAAGAGGGTATAGAATGCTATACTAATTCTATATATATTAACTTTCTCCTCATTTTGAATTTTATTTATTTATTGGATAGAATAAACAATACAGTAGTCGGAAAGGAAAAAACAGGCTATTGCACAAAACTTCTTCAATTTCCCAATTTTGTCTTGAATTGTCCAAATATTATGTAGGTTATTTTCATTTCAATTTTTACACTAAATCATCAATCTGAATATACAAATCAGAATAAAACCCCGAAAGCCTCATGTGCGGATAATATCTATGATCTGTTTTTGCAAAATTTAAAAATTGATTCAGATGTATGACGAGTACCTATTTAAGCTCAATTCAAATTACAGGCAATAGCAATCCTAATCAACTCCTGGACTTGTAAATAAGTTTTGAGAAGAGAGAATAATCAATAATGCAATTGAATTTCAATTCATAGCTGAATTGAATTTGTATTAGCCTGACTCCAATCCTGTAATGTATAGATGTATACTAGAGAATAGAATTATGTTAGTACGCTAGAGTACTAGAATTATGTTTATTTTTGCTCTGAATAATAAATTTTGTTTTGTTTGTTGCAGGTGAGTAAACTACATTTCAACAGTGAAAGGTAACTTTATTCATTCTTTATTCATTTATACAATAAGTACATTATCAAAATGATAGGGAGAGAAAAATAAGGTAACCTTGTACTATTCCTCTCCCAAATTTAGATAGCACATAGTCCGAAATAGGTTAAGTCTTGTAACTCATAATATAATTTTTTCGCCCCACTTGGATGTAATGAGCTGGTTTACGTGCGTCATATGGAGGCCGAAAGTGATTGTTTTCTGACCAGGCCGGTAAAATTTTTACGGCCCTAGGGCTGTAAAATAACCTTGAAGTCAGCTGATTCTGATTTGATGTGAACGTGTTTACAAAATAGTTTATGAAACGGAATCAGTTTATGCTTCTAGAATTGAATAAAGTTTTTGCAATAAGATACTATCATTTTATTTGGATGAATGAAATACAAATGAGATATTATAAACTATTCAAATTCAATTTTCAGAGTATAATAGAATCTAACCTCAAACCTCCTAGTAAAGCGTTTATCACGGAACATGGTGGATAAACGGAATCATTTTATGCTTCTAGAATTCAATAAAGTATTCTGTAATAATATACTATCATTTTATTTAAATGAATAAAATACAGATAAGATATATATTATAAACTATTCAAATAATTCGATTTTCATAGAAGGATAGAACTTCTAACCTAAACTTCCATTGACATTCAGTTCACATCATATTGGCCGAATTTCAAGTGTGCTAAAACAGCTGATCAAAAACTTGTTCAAGTGTGATAAACCAGCTGATCAAAAACTTTTTCAAGTGTGATAAACCAGCTGATCAAAAACTTTTCATTATTTGTGTTTATCATTCAATAATTGAAACATTTATAATAATATCATCTTATTGTCATTTGGAAGAATAAAAAGTATAAACTCAACCTCTTACATAATTGAACATAATCTTTTAGGTTATTCAGACAAATCAGAATAAAAAATAAAAATACTTGGACAATTTCTTGATATTCAGATTTGCTAGAGCTATGACCTTCCACTTTTGCTTTCGGAAGTGCTTATAATAGACAATGAGAATAATTATTATTCTCATATATATATTGTTTATTTTTCTGTGTGGCGAAAAATTACGTTCTCACCATGGGCAAAAATGTTTTTCCGGCTCTCAATCTTTTCTAGTCCTCGGCCTACGGCCTCGGACTTGAAAACCGATTTCGAGCCAGAAAAGTCTCATTTTCGGCCCTAGGTGCGAAATATACTATTACATATCATTAACATTCTTGGAATTTGAACTTTATTATAAACACTGACGAAATGAAATGGCTTTCCATGAATTTGTATAGGAGTCTTTGTTATGAGAATGTAAAGACAGTGTTATGAATGTGAGATATTGTGCTAAGTTTCGTAAAGTCTCGAATTAAATGCTTACTTTTCAAGTTTTTCCCATCGGCGAATCGTGATACATTGTTCCTCTACTCAGAAGTATCATATAGTTCGATGAATTTTCAGCGACTGTATCCTAGGAAAACAGTGAGTATAGAATGTAAAATTTCAAATTAAATGTTGAATTCTATACTCACTGTAGGAAAATACTTCACCAGTCAAAACTAAAGTTACTTAAACTTTCGAATAGAGGGTGCATGTTTGTGGGCTTGTTCGTCCAATTAACTTGTAGAGCACAAGTGTGTTGTTGGTTTTTTTTAATTTTCTTGCATTCATTGCTCAATAATATTGAGGGCCGTCTTTTGAAACCAGCTGACGGTTGACGCTTGCGCTTGAATGACCGGAATGAAAATAAAATTTAGACCAACTATGAAAGAAAACGAAGGCCCTAATTATTTTGACCTTCAGCTTCGTTTTTTTTACTTCCACCCTCTCATTCTGGTTGATACAAGTAGTTGTTTTGTTGAAACGTAGTTAACTATTTTCAAACTTGAATGAATATAGTTATAGAGTGAATAAAAATAGCTGTAGTAAAACTGGCCCAGCCAGTTCACTCGTAAATTAATTTAAGATCCATTGATGATTGCTTTTGGAATCGGGACAATTACTATCATTAATGTATGCCAAATGCCAACTATTGGACAATTATAACAATTATTCCGAGCGCGTACTGCATAAACGACTTTCGTTAATCATCGACACATTCGATTTTATGACTGGATTGTAAACAATCTTCCACTATAACGTCACAGATTGCTTCGATTATTATTGCAACTTTTTCAGTTGTGAAGAATCAAGTCGCTTCAAATTCTGAACATTTGGCACATGGCCGAGATATTGTTTAGATGAGTTTGATAGTTACTGCGTAGCTTGTTGGTTCTAATTTTCAATATTACTGTATTGGGTTCATTCCCTGGATATAAACACAGTAAAACCTTGATATAACTCTTGCTACGATGAATTTTTAAAAATCCCTTGGAACCCCCAATTTCAGTGTATTAATTCATTCAGTTTTGGTGATTAATACTACTTTAAAATAAATATCCTTTGTTCAGAGAACAAACATTCATTTCAACCACGTACTTTATATCTCCAGCCAGTAGTCGAAATTGCTAATTCTTTCTATGTGCAATCCTGATTAGATATATTTTTCGATAATTAATTTGTCAAAAAATATTGTTCTTCATCCTTTTCATGATGGTTAGCCTACATCATGGATTTTCTGAGATTTACATCATGGATTTTCGAGAAAATAAAAAATTTCAATTTTTCATGATTTTCATGATGGTTAGCCTACATCATGGATTTTCTGAGATTTACATCATGGATTTTCGAGAAAATAAAAAATTTCAATTTTTCATGATTTTCATGATGGTTAGCCTACATCATGGATTTTCTGAGATTTACATCATGGATTTTCTGAGATTTACATCATGGATTTTCTGAGATTTACATCATGGATTTTCTGAGATTTACATCATGGATTTTCTGAGATTTACATCATGGATTTTCTGAGATTTACATCATGGATTTTCGAGAAAATAAAAAATTTCAATTTTCATGATTTTCATGATGGTTAGCCTACATCATGGATTTTCTGAGATTTACATCATGGATTTTCTGAGATTTACATCATGGATTTTCTGAGATTTACATCATGGATTTTCTGAGATTTACATCATGGATTTTCTGAGATTTACATCATGGATTTTCTGAGATTTACATCATGGATTTTCTGAGATTTACATCATGGATTTTCTGAGATTTACATCATGGATTTTCGAGAAAATAAAAAATTTCAATTTTTCATGATTTTCATGATGGTTAGCCTACATCATGGATTTTCTGAGATTTACATCATGGATTTTCTGAGATTTACATCATGGATTTTCTGAGATTTACATCATGGATTTTCGAGAAAATAAAAAATTTCAATTTTTCATGATTTTCATGATGGTTAGCCTACATCATGGATTTTCGAGAAAATAAAAAATTTCAATTTTCATGATTTTCATGATGGTTAGCCTACATCATGGATTTTCTGAGATTTACATCATGGATTTTCTGAGATTTACATCATGGATTTTCTGAGATTTACATCATGGATTTTCTGAGATTTACATCATGGATTTTCGAGAAAATAAAAAATTTCAATTTTCATGATTTTCATGATGGTTAGCCTACATCATGGATTTTCTGAGATTTACATCATGGATTTTCTGAGATTTACATCATGGATTTTCTGAGATTTACATCATGGATTTTCTGAGATTTACATCATGGATTTTCGAGAAAATAAAAAATTTCAATTTTCATGATTTTCATGATGGTTAGCCTACATCATGGATTTTCGAGAAAATAAAAAATTTCAATTTTCATGATTTTCATGATGGTTAGCCTACATCATGGATTTTCGAGAAAATAAAAAATTTCAATTTTTCATGATTTTCATGATGGTTAGCCTACATCATGGATTTTCGAGAAAATAAAAAATTTCAATTTTCATGATTTTCATGATGGTTAGCCTACATCATGGATTTTCTGAGATTTACATCATGGATTTTCGAGAAAATAAAAAATTTCAATTTTCATGATTTTCATGATGGTTAGCCTACATCATGGATTTTCGAGAAAATAAAAAATTTCAATTTTCATGATTTTCATGATGGTTAGCCTACATCATGGATTTTCTGAGATTTACATCATGGATTTTCTGAGATTTACATCATGGATTTTTGAACGATATTAGTGTCACAGAGACAAGTTTCATAGGAACAAGTCGTTTTATAAATGGCAGTCTCACAGGAACAAGTTCTCACAGAGACAAGTTGAGTCTCACAGAGACAAGGTGAGTCTCACAGAGACAAGGTGAGTCTCACAGAGACAAGGTCTGTTTCACTGGAACAAGTAGTGTCAGTGGAACAAGAAGAGGGGTAGAGTCCCATTCGAACAAGTGTAGTGTCACAGAGACAAGGTCTGTCTCACAGGAACAAGGTTGGTGTGGTGTGTTGCCTACACATGAAGATGAAGGCATTCAATTTGCTCTAATAAATTGGATGTCATCTGTTTTTTAATATATATACATATATATTATGGTGACATGAATAGAATAGAATGACTGCCTTTATTTTTCTTAGAAAGCGAAGTTAGGGCGCAGTCGACCCTCTCTTACACTCAACTCTCTATCAAGTATTATAACAATACGAAAAAAATAAATACAAATAATATGATTAAAAACAAACAATAGTTAAGTTATCTACTTATTTAAAATAATAACAAATTTTAAATTATTGAAAAGAAAGAGAAAAAAATGACATTGAAAATAATACATAACAATGCTGAATGATAGTATTTTCTGATACTTCATCACTTTAGTAAAAAATAAGACACTACAGAATACAATACAGTAGGCCTACATAGCAACTGAAGTGTTTGCTATACATTTCATTTCCTACTTATTATCACTATGTAAATCTCGAAGTGGATAAGTAAATTACATTATGATTTATTTAAATAGTAAAATAGAATCTTTCTTCAATCAACAAACAACGTCACAAACAACGCTCCTTCAATCCACGTGACATACATATATAAATATATAATATACATATGTTAATAATGTGGTGACATCATTTGAAGCCAGCTTTAAACGTTTCTCCTGTGGAGAAAAAATGATGAATTTAGTAGACTGTTTAGTGGATCCTAGACATTCAGATTCAAATCTATACATAACAATTGATTCCCCTTTTCATCCAGGATATTTGTGGTTTCTTAAAATTTCGATTTATTGACCGAGCGAAATGAGTTCTAAGATTCAAGTCGACGGCTTTGCATTTCTCTTTATGTTTATATGTTCCGCAATTACGGCGAAACGCAGCAATAGATTACCATGAAATTTGACAGGTATATTTCTTTTTAAATTGTGCCTCGACGTATATACAAGGTTTTTTGAAAATTTTGCATTTTAAGGTTAATACAATAGGTAAAGTCTCCTTCGAACGCCAATATTACAGTAAAAATCAGAATAGAATCATCCATAATAATTCAGCTGTTGAGTGGATTTTTAATTGCATGCAATAACGCATGCAATTAATATATCAATGTAACTTAGTAAAAAATCAGCTGTCGTGTTGACTATTCATTGCATGCAATGACGCATGCAATTAATAACGTAAAGAAAACATAGTATTTTCTCTCGACCTTTATCTGCTTTCAACTCGGTCTGACCTGTTGCCAGTCAGTAAGTTGAAGGAGATTAGATTTTGATGTTAGCATATTTTTGATACACTAACCCCAACAGCCATTAGCCGTTTTCACACCGACATCTTGCCGACACAACATACAAACAGGATTTACTCTTATGGACAGTATGAGACGAGGCTGTGTTTTATAACTGCGCGAGGTCTACTGTTCATAGAACTACTAGTCCAGGATTAAAATTTTGTTTTACCAAAATCATCAAATATTTAATAATTCGATACAATAATACATGTACAAATGTGAAGCTGACTTGCACCGAGGTAGAATCAATTTAATCTTAAATAATTTGAAATATATTTCAAGTTGTTAGGCTTCATTAATTCATTGAACACCTATTTTATCATTATGTGTTATCAGAACCTATTAGAATTATGTAGATTGCCTTCAATGAATAAATTGAGTTCCATGTAAATGTATTATTTCTACCAAACTCCAAAATAACTATTTCAATGTGACTTTTAATTGTTCAGTCAATATAAAATAATTTTGATTCTGCAGTAACTTATACATAAGTGATATCAATGTAAGAAAGAACAGATTATATACTTCTAGATGAATGTAACAATATTGGAAAGATGTTATCCAACGGTATTTGAATACCCCCCTGACTGTTACTGTATGGGAGTACCACCAGTAATTTATAAGTTTTCAATTCGTCAAAAGAGTGGTTATAGATAATAGTGTACTCAACGGTTATAATCTTCTCCTATCTATATTTTTTCTTCTTATTATTGTTCATCTTCTTCCTCTTCTTCCTTATTCTTCTGTCTCCTTTTTCTATTATCTTCTTCTTCTTCTCGCTTGTTCTTCTTCTCCTCCTGTCATCTTCTTCTTCTTCTTCTTCTTCTTCTTCTTCTTCTTCTTCTTCTTCTTCTTCTTCTTCTTTTTCTTCTTCCTCTAGCTTTGTCCGGCAAGGACTGATTTGTTTTTGTATTATGGAGTCCCTTTTGTATAAGGTACCAAGAACAATAACAGAGATATTTCCAGGGCTCTAGAGAATAATAATACTAATCCCCTCTGTCCTTTTGCTAAGTTGAAAAGTGTAGCAACGTGAGTTGAAATGTATAAGTTGACCTAAATTTTTGAAGGCTGATCTTCGAATTGATAAAATTATAGAAACATGATCACAAGCAAATCCCTATATAAGAATATAATGGAGATGGAGACTATTCCTTTTAACAGAATCATGTTTTCTTATCATTATCACCATCCTCAAATTATACGAGTCGATCCATCCGGCGTATTCACGCATGATGTGTGCAGAAAATCTCACTCACACTGACTGTACAACTGTGAGATTAACTATTCTAAGTCAAGGACTCTAAGACTCTCTGTTGTGAGGCCGGGTGATATAATTATTCTCGAGTGACGTTTTCATGTGAAAATTTAGATTTTTCTCCCCTCACAGGTTTTTACCTTGAGCATTATTGTTCCAAAAAAATTGTGTATCATCTTTTTTTTATATGTATGTAAATAATGTGTGTGTATGTTGAACAATAAGAAATTTGAATAATCAAGATTGATATCCAGTTCTTCAAACTGAAAATAGATGCAGACGTGAATAACAAACAAATTAAACATACAGTACTCCTCATATATGCAGTTTCACAATTCTGTAGACAAAGTTAGAATAAATCAATAGAACAGTTAATTTCAATAGTGCCATGTGCTATGAAAAAAAAAACAAAATGGTACTGGCTCAGTAGATCAAGTAGAATAGAATAGTAATTTAAAAAGAACTCAGATATCCAAAGTTTCATTGACCGAGCGAAGTGAGGTCTAAGATTTAAGTCGACGGTTTTGCATTTCTCTTTATGTCCAAATATTTTTATGTTCCGCATTTACGGCGAAACACGGCATTAGATTTCAATGAAATTTAACAGGTATGTTACTCTTTAAATTGCGCGTCAACGTTTATATATATACAAGGTTTTTTGAAATTTTGCATTTTAAGGATAAAACAAAAGGAAAAAGAGTCTCTTTCAAACGCCAGTATTACCGTAAAAATCAGACTATAGAACTATTCATCATAAATCAGCTGTCGAGTGGACTATTAATTGCATGAAATGACGCATGCAATTAATATCCCAATGTTATTTGGTAAAAATCAGCTGTCGTGTGAACTATTGCAAGCGATGAGGCATTCAATATTGATAACTTAAAGTAGTTAGCTTGTTATTTTCTCTTGACTTTTCTCTGCTTTCAACTCGGTAAGGAGGTATTTCAACTCGGTATGATAGAAGTTTTTTACAACAAATTATTATCATTCTAATTATAATAATTATACTTAATATCAATAATTATTGACGATACATTTCAAACAGCCATTAGTGGCTTAGACATCGATATTTCGCCGAAACGTCATAACAGCACATAATTCACCCTGATGGAGGCTGTGGTTTTTAACTGCGCGAGGTCTACTGTTCACAGAACTACTAGTTATTTTTCCAACTGAATAGTTCAACAAATTCTATTGAGAGACATCAAAGGAAAATGCAAGGTGCTGCATTGTGATAAAGTTACGTTCGGCAGACGCAAGTGTGTTTTTTGATGAAAATGGAAAATATGCAACAGAAGCTCTGGCATCCAATTATATAATATTTTACCTGATTTCATGAAGAGTATGAATGAACGCAACTTCAGATCTCATCGAAAGTTTTAAAGATAGATTTCTCTAAAAGTGCTTTTCACTCAAAGGAATAGTATATTCAACATTACTTCACATGAATGGTATAATGTTTTCTTTCCCTGTGTGTTGTGTATTTGTTACTGTGGGCTGTGTATTTTTTGTTCGACCATTTAGATTTTTTGACAAGTTCCAGATCCCCTGATTTAGGTGAGCAGTGAATGCTATTCAATCTATCTATCTAGTTACATCTATGCATGTAACTGGTTCATGAATTTGAAACATGAAACACCATTATGTAATGCACTTACCAAATGTAGTCCCAAAATAAGCACTACCAAATGCACTTCCAACTGGACAGTTGGGTTAAGCAAGCTTCAAGCTAGTTGAAGGCTAGCTGACATTCCCCTACACTTATGGAGGCTTATAACATTAATCCATTGTACCTTGTTGTTCAATATTGTTTTTTCTCTATAATTAAACAAAATAAAATAATTTTTCTCTCCACAGATGCAAATCTTAAACCACAACCACATCTGCAAAGAAAATTAGTTGTAAATAGGCTACAATAGGACATGGTTGACGGGATCAATTCTACTTATTATAATATTCACTCTATAGTATTCACTGATTTTCCAGATTTGAATGGAATAAAAAGCTTTTCAAGAAGAAAGAATATAGGTTCAAAGTTTCGATCAGTGATTTACTTGTCAAGTGATCAAATTGACTATATTGATTGTTTTTCATAGAGGGATAAACTGAGAAATAATAAGTACAAGTTTTATAAAAATTGTTCTGTATTAAAAATTTGCCTGAAAACAAAATTATCAAAATAATCTATCACTTTTAAACAAAGTAGGCTATATATATATATATATATATATATATAATATATATATATATATTGTCAAATATCGGCCTCACGTTGAAGCGTCATGTGTCAAGTTCTGCTCCTGGGAGGGGCATGAACATGCACTAAAATTGATAATTATAAACACTTACCAATTAAACCAAAACTACAATCATAAATCATGGGCAATATTCCTCAACATTTAATGCCCCACTGTTTTGTTCCGTAGAAAGAAGAGGACGCAAAATGAATAAGTGATTTATGATTAGAATAGTCTGATTAAATAAGATAATTAAACGGTTGTGATATTTGAGGTTATGATTCAATGATAGATATTTGTAGGTTAGATCGGTTGATGTTTGTTTGATCGAATTATCGATATCACTTAAGTCGATGTATTGAAGCAGAATGACTAATATATGGATGGGACGAATTGAAGAAGTTAATTTGCACAGCAGAGGGTTTGACGGTCTACAAAGGTAGCCGAAGTAAGGGATCTGAGACTCTAACTTAATATGGTAGGTGGCTATAATATAGTGAGGTGGAATTAAATTCACTTTAAGAATAAAATACAGTGCAACTTGAATCTGCTGAAAATAAATCCTGTTGTCACTATGATCCAACAGAGATAGTAACTTTGGAGTGAACCTTTTCTCCAAGTGATGACCAATATATCCAGAATCCAATACTTGTGCCGTAATTTGGAAAGATATTAGACCGTATGAAACAACAGGTAGAATGGCAAATCCATGCGAACCAGGTCTCTGATAAATACTATAGGTTATGTAGCGAAGTGCTGGACCAAAATAGTAAATATTTCGAGCACCGAGTTTAATTCTAACGTTGTCTATACGATCTATTACCTCTCTTTTCAACGTTGATCGGCTGATGATGCGGGATTCACTTCACCTCGGTGTAGCAGGCCGGTGGGAGTCGATTTACTATTTGATTCTGTGGGATACTCCCAATGACAGAATTTATTACTTGATAAGAAAACCGACCACCACTTACCACCAGGATAGGTAATAGTCTAATGATAGATACTATACTCGCTACTGTATGACTATTGCAAAACAGGACGTGTCCTGAATGATCAATGTGTGTCAGTCGAGAAAGAACGAATTTGGAGGTAAAATGAGGTAAATCCAGTTTAACAAAACGGTAATATGGATATATTCTGATAGATAAACTGTTACAGCAAATATGGAATAAATTAATGAACAAATTATGTGAATGATAATTTTCGATAGATGCAAAATAAATATTGGTTGATAGTAGATTTGAATTTTTAATTTATAAATATTATATAGAAAGTTCGGTATTCTTCAATTAAACAAAATGAAATGGATAGTAGCCCTTAGGAAAGGGTCATAAACTGAACTAGTTAAACAAGAAAAAACAAGTTAATATGAAATAGTGATTCAGAAAATAGAATAAATTAACAATTGAAATTATTCTCAGGATGTGGTTTCGCCTAAGGAAAATAGACCTTTTAGCTAAGTACAGCGTGGATAGTTAAATGTATTTAATATTATAAAAATTAATTATGATAAGTTTTGTACCCTTAAAACTATAGTCATGACTTTTCTAACTGAACGAATTTATGCGCTGTACAATTTTCGCAGATTTATGGGGATCCCATTTTATATTCGACAACTTACGTAGACTTTTGTTTCCGTTTTTTGGTTTTTCGAAATATATTCGGCCGTAGAATATATCGTTCCGGCTGGGTCCTTCCACGTGGCGAAAAATGTTGAACAGACTTCACTGATATAATTTAGGGGTTTATTTAAATGAAATTTAAAATCTTAATATCACAATTATTATAGGAACTTTGGAACAACCTTTTAAAAAACAGAAAACGAAGATTAAGTTACATGAAACAGAAATTAAAGCTTTTAAACAATTAGGTACGTGGACTAGGCCTGCATCCTACCGATGATCCTTGCAAAATGGCCTCGTGTCTTCCTCTTCTAATTTTCACTTCAATTTCTTCTCCAAATTTTATCTTGCCAAATTTACATATTAATTCGGGATTGGTCCGATCCTGTGACGTAACCAATCAAAGACCTTAAAGATGCATATCTCTTTAAGGTCTTTGTAACCAATACGCCGAATGGGTGGTGTCACTGTGTCCAACTTTAAAGCTTTAAATATGGTGAAATTCCTGGTTCGAAGTTGTTCCAAATTATTATATAGTTTTTATAATTATAATAATACATAAATAATAGAATTCGTCTATGATGATATACTTTTAAATTGGTTTCAACGAACAGCTAATGATTATAAAACATAGACATGCTAGTATAAGATACAGTAGACAAAGATATATATGTTTATAACAATAACGAATAACATAATAAATAAATATTTCTTCCTATTTTTTTGTTTATTGTTTTTTATACGCTAGTATATCGACCCTCAAACGTTATATATGGCTAAGCTAGTTTGTTCATATATTTTCAACAAGTATATTTTTCTTTGTAGTTTAAATAAATAAATATTCGGGCTTATTTGGCCTAGAAACGAAAGTATAAAATGAAAAGTTTAATAATATATTATTTCTTTGATCGATGTTTAGTTGAACTGCCTTCTCAATTTGCTACTTGTTAATGAGCTGGCCTTGGTTTGTTTCGGGGTTATGTTTACATTTTGAAACTAACCTTCAAATATAACTTTACCGTTCTAATCCATTGGCATATAAACATATATGGTTTTTTCCATTGACTAATTTTTTGGAAGGCATACAATTACAGATTTATTTATTTCTTGCCTGGTAAGTTAGATAGCGATCGTCTATCGACCTCAGATAAGATTATATGTTTCTACGGTGATAGGAGCTATTCCGTTCTTGTACTAGCCTATGAACAAATTTATTTTGTATTTTGAGGGCTGTACGATCATTGGTACGTCACAATATATATATATAGACATATAGACATAGCATGTTACATTATTATTGTATCAACGGTAAAATAATTGACAAAATTAAATATCATTTGCATATTTTATGTAGTATTGAAAAGCAGTAGTAATCTACTTGATTGCTTCTTAAATTTCATATTTCTTTGATAAATGATTCTTCTTAACAAAGTAGGAAATATACAGCAATCTATTATAGAGATATTTAGTTGTCAAGAATCAATTAGTACTCAAAGAAAAATCATGTGTGTAGGCCTTTTGGCCTAATTATACTAGTGAAATATTAAAAGAAAGATTAATTATTGGTAAGTTGATGAATAATAGAGATCGATTATAATGGGAATTATTGATTACAAAAAAATATAAGTACACATTTCAATTTTATTATTATTATTAGCTTATGGCTTTGAAGGGCGGGGAGACCCAAGGATTGTTCCACCTCGCCGTACGTAGTACAAAGTAAGGGGTTAACCAGACACTATTATAGGAAGCTATCACTTGAAATTTACACTTTTCCCTTCGAAAAGTGAAAATCAGTAAATTAACTCAATAGAGTCTTTCTTGAAAACTTCCAATCCAAGACAAAAAAATGTATGTACAGTATTATATTTTACAATAAAAATCAAATCTACTACTAGCTTAAGTAGGCTACTCGAATGTAGAATGCTAGTAGAATGCTTTTATTCTTTCACCTATTATAATTTTTCATATAAAAATTTTATGTACACTATTATATTTTACAATAAAAATCAAATCTACTACTAGCTTAAGTAGGCTACTCGAATGTAGAATGCTAGTAGAATGCTTTTATTCTTTCACCTATTATAATTTTTCATATAAAAATTTTATGTACACTATTATATTTTACAATAAAAATCAAATCTACTACTAGCTTAAGTAGGCTACTCGAATGTAGAATGCTAGTAGAATGCTTTTATTCTTGTACCTATTATAATTTTTCATATTATCGTTTGCGTTATTCGAAGATTCTACTATGTTGAAAAATTGTGTGCTCTGTTGTTTCCCTGGAACAACGTTGCAATATGCACTCCCTCAACACGGTAACACCAACAAACGTTGGGTTGGGAAGATGATTATGATTAATAGTGATAAGAAAACTATCAAAAGTTCTATTTGCCATACGAAGTGGCATTGAGGCGCGACTTGCAAACTCGCGTACATTACATTTTAAATAGATACGCGTTTGGTCGCTGGAGGTCACCCGATAGAAAAATCCATCGTCAATATGATATAATGTAGTATTACGGAGCGTTACGATTTCCTTGACCAATTCCATGTCGACTGAATGTGTTTTGTCAACTATTGAACTCGCAACGCAAACGCACAGGTAGCATCCTCGTAGAGGGGAGGCAAACAATACTGAACAAAAATCTATTTTTTCCAGGAAGGGTACAATATAGAAAACACATGTTAAATATTTCCTGCCGCCAAAGTGCAGTACTTTATACCTGGCAATAGAATTTTTAGAAATAGAAGCATTTGGTTAACTTTGGTTTTACGCTTCAGTGAACATAGTCTATGAGCAGGGTAGTTCTACCTGGACACCACCGATGACAAATTGACCGGGCTTTCCAGAAGTACCTAACGGGAAACATTTGCTTTGTTTCATGGAAGCAAGGCATTGTAATACTGAATGAGTATTTATAGTTCTATAAAGCAAGGCCTTTTGGTTCTAATACCCGAGACGTCAGTCTGCAGATATGGAATGCAGAAAACTTCTTTCACCAACCTTAGACAATAAATGCTGTTTCAAAAGATTGAAAAGATAGCATGCCGCTTCCAAAATCTATGGATATGGTTTATGTACTATATATATATATATATATATATATATATATATATATATATATATATATATATATCTGTGAGTGTAGCGTAAGGGACACACTATTATTCACCCACCATATAGCATATAATATATCGAACTCTGTCACTCCCACTCAACCACATCACTCTCTTACACATACCCTTTCCTTCGGGCTCACTATCTCGCACTCTCACTCTCTCTCTCTCTCTCTCTCTCTCTCTCATGATAATGAAATAAAACGCAGATTTCTGTCTTTGACACTAATATCATGCTTTAGTTAGATCAATTATGTTTCAATTGCCATCTAAATCTAGGTGAACTATTTGTAACACATAAACTAATAATTAAAACCACCCTAAATAAACCTTGATTAGTCTCAACCGATATGGTTTACAGTAACTTTAAGGACATGACAATAAGACAATAATTGTGGGTTGAAAACGTAATTTTGAATATTTATTATAATAAAATATAATCCCATTTTTCTGGTGCTCCAAACTCGTTATTTAATAATAAACCTACAGTTTAAGAGCCATCACTGATAAATATGTCACTTAGTATAAATACAGAAGAACAAAAATCATAAACCTTATTCCGGGACACTTTCTCATTAATTCTTAATTCTCGTATAGCCTATGTGTATGATAAACGAAATTTGAATTTGAAAATCACAACATTTTTTGAAAAACATACAGTTTTGAATTACGTGCTTATTCTACGAAAATTGAAACCCCTTTCTTAGCTGGCGTCTAGGAATAAGAAATATATTGACCGATAAATACAAACAATTTGGATGTTGATTAGGCGAATAGGCCTTGTCTAAAGGATTCAGCTTATAGTCTGTTATACAATAAATGAGCAATTCAATTCATAACATCTTAGTAGTCATCTTATGAATAGTGTAATCATTCATCAAATCAGTCTTATCAAGTCATAATTATCATCACCCAGTACAATTGAATAAATTAAGTCATACATTGAAAAAAGACATAAACTATTTATAAACTCACAGCACTGAATATCACATTTTCAACAATTTGAAAATTAATTTACGGAACAATAAGCATTTTCATTCAGAATTACATTTAGTGCGTTTTTTAATTTATTCAGAGGCAAGTTTCTTCTAATATAAGATAAAGGCAGATTATTGAACATGGAGTACACTAGATAGGAATAAATTTCAAGCTCTTACTCAATCTGACATTAGGAGTTACAATACTCTAGTAGTCCAGATAAAAGTAGACCTCACTGAACATCCTTTGCAATGTGGTAACAAGAATATTCAGCCATCTACTAGAAATGCTATCTACTAGGAATAAAGTCATTTTAATAATATCAGGGCTTTTTTAAAATGTTTGCCAATGGCCCCACTAAGAAATCTGATCAGGCTGGTTGGAGACTTCCAATCAACCATACATTACATTACATTACATTACCAGGGCTACCAGACATTGTTTTGCAGTAGTCGTACTATATCATAATGGAAAAAGTAGAACTTTGATATGAAAGTAATGAACTCACTCCGCTACAAATAAAATCTATTGGTGTGCTAATCTAAATGTTGCACTACTTCAATCCTGTAAAAATGAATACCGGTACAATACTTATTCTGAATTGATGGAATCCCAAGTCCCATTGCGCTTATGATAATTTTAAATGTTACTTTATTAACTCAGTAAGTTCAGAAAGTTATTGCTCAGTTGAATCAGAGCTACGATTAAAAAGATGATTTGGGAATTATCAAGTGGCATTTTTTGTTTTTCACTGGGATTTTCATTTTGTAACATGTAGAGACGCTTGTAGAACAACAACAATCTGTTAAATTTTTTATGGGAAAGATTTCATGAGAAAATGATGTTTTTCATTGACATTATCATCCGTAACTCGGAACGCCATGATAAATCTTGGCATCTAAAGCTGCGTTTATACCACAGCTGTGTTTCCTCACAGATTATTATAGATTGAACGGCACATGAAAAACACATATGTTCATCATGTGTATGATAAGTTATGTTCAATCTAATAGAATCTATAGAATCTATTGGTGTTGACGCAGCTTTACTCTGTGACTGTCTGGAGTTAATATTATATCAATTTGAATATTTACAATTCGAGACCGCAGCTCGGAAAAAGAAGAGATGATTAGCTCATAATATCGGGGACCGAGCTTCGCTCAGGAGTACAAAAGCATAAACAATTTATTACGAAAGAAGGAATTATAATGAAAAACCATTTTGGCCATGTGGTTTTTAAGAAGCGGTGATGAATAGGTCAGTGGTAGGCTATTTGGCTTTTATATATTCCATTTCATATTCATATTGATTATTCTTTCGGGTTGAAGGTTATATGTATACGTATTAGATATATTGGAATAGTTATCTTGGAGCTTGGTAGAAATATATTACATTTGCATAGAACTCAATTTATTTATTTATTTATTTAAGTTATCTTCTATCTAATTCTAATAGGTTACCAACCCATCCCTATCTTATATGATAAACCTTTAATCATAATCATATACCTGCATGATTAAAAAACAGCAGACATTCAATTTACTAGAACAAATAATGGAGTGCCTTCAAGTTCAGATGTAGGCAACACGCCTAACTTCTTCCTACATTCGCTACCTTGTCTCTATGACACAGACCTTGCTTCTGTGAAACACCTTGTTCCAGTGGGAACTTGCTTCTGTGAGACTGCCATTTATAACGCTACTACTTTGGACGGAGACCTTGTCTCTATGAAACTGCTTGTCTCTGTGGGAACTTGTTCCTGTGAGACTGCCATTTATAAAATACTTGCTCCTGTGAAACTTGTCTCTGTGACACTAATATCGTTCAAAAAACACTACTTGTCTCTGTGAGAACTTGTCTCTGTGAAACATCCCCAAAGTATCTATCTTTCTACTGTAGGAATGCAGTAACCAAGCTCATACGTTTCATGTGTCGACAATAGTAATTTACAAGTCTTCAATTGTAAATGGTGTTGAAAGTATACGTCAGTATCATCTTGTACTGTTTCTAGTCTTATTGATGCTGTCAACAAACAACTTGGTGATGAAAGTAGCTGTTTGGATCTATGAAGTATTATCTTGTACTGTTTGCAGCCGTCTTGTATGAGCTTGATGTTGGCTGGCAATTAGAGGGGTGGAAGTTGAATCAACAAACTAGTTGGTTCTTTGGGTATCAACGATTCAACTGTTTTCATATCAGTGAAACTAGTTGACATTTCAACTTTTTCACCCCTCTGAATGCGAAACAGTCCATTTTACTACGAAACAGAATGAGGATTGAATACACTAGTGAGGTCCACGTTATAATGGCAGTGGAGAAATTGAATGAAAAAGACTAAGAAATTGTCAAAAAACCACAGATTTATTGATACTTAGAAAGACCGGTCTCGGTTATTACACCATTGTCAATCTCTGATAAACTCAGAGTTGTTTATCAGAGATTGACAATGGTGTAATAACCGAAACCGGTCTTTCTAAGTATAATAAATCTGTTTTTTTTACAATTTCTCAGTCTTTTTCATTCAATTATTTGGAAGAACTGAATCATCCCTCAAAATAAATATGATACTCATCCACGAAGAAGGATAATGTTCAATATCAACTTATCAACTACACAAAAAGTGGCAGTGGAGAAAGATAGGCGAACAACGTTGCCGATCCTCTGTCTTGTCAATGCCTGCTATAAACTGTAGCTGATACAGGTTTATTGATGTAATATTGACTGTTCATTCTCGTTTAAAATAATCAATTTTATTTTATGAAGCAAGAAGTTATTTATTTCAATAATCAACATAATGAATTTTCATAATTAAGATGAAATATTTTCTTAATTAAACGGTTCATTCTCGTTTAAAATAACCAATTATATTTTATCAAGCAAGAAGTTATATTTTTCAATAATAAACATAATGAATTTTCATAATTAAGATATTAAATATTTTGTTAATTAATCATTAATTCTACATTGTTAAAAGACGATCTAGCAACAGAGGAAAGCGAGAAAGAGATAGCGCTATCAGCTTTGTTGACTGATAGACAAGGATAGCAATACCATTGCTAATCAACCACTGCCATTATAACGTGGACCTCACTATAGATTAAATAACTTTATTTCCAATTTCATTCAGTGATTGAACATTCAGAACCACCCTAAATTTTTGAACCTCATGAACAGCTCTTTTAATACCAAACATATATCTCAAGTTTCATGAATGCTTCATTCTCAGCAAAAAATATTTGAACTGATTTTCATTTATTATTTAAACGTATTAGCACTCATTCAACTTATATCTTCGAAGACGTTACCTTTTCAACTGCCTAAACTAGTTTTTTGAACGTATTATCACTCATTTAACTCGTATCTTCGAACACGTTACCTTTTCAACTGCCTAAACTAGTTTTTTGTTCCGTTGATGAACGATGAACGTCAACTATACCCATCACAACCAGGAACATACGTCAAGCACATTACAACGAGACACGTCCCTAGCTCACGAGACTTCTTGTCTGAAAGTCTGTAATTACAGTAGCTGCCTCCAGATCCTCCCCCTCCCCTGTCCTGTCTATCCTCAACCATTTGTTTGAAGCTCAAAGCTGCCTTCCAAGCCAAGTGATGAACATTTGGAATTCCTCAGTTTCCCCTGTCCAGTTTTTTTTCTCGTTTCAATAGTGTGGACAGTCGATGCAAGACCTGTTCCAACGTTTTGTCCAGTGGATTCTCCAGTAATTGAAGTTTCAATGTGATAGCAGGTGGTTGATAGTATTGAAAAATTGTTGAAGATTTCATTGAGATTGTAATAAATTATGAATGGAATCTTATTAAAATTCATACACAGTGATTTCTTATTCAGAGGAGTTATTGTTCCTGGATGATTCCTGGTTGATAGTATTTGGAAATTGTTGCATATATCCTATTATATTAAGCGAGCAATTTCTGTATATTATCTGTTTATTGACCGAGCGAAGGTGAGGTCTAAGATTCAAGTCGACGGTTTGGCATTTCTCTTAATGTTCAAATGTTTATCTGTTTATATGTTGCGCATTTACGGCGAAAAGAGGTAATAGATTTTCATGAAATTTGACAGGTATGTTCCTTTTTTAATTGCGCGTCGACGTATATGCAAGGTTTTTGGAAATTTTGCATTTCAAGGATAATATAAAAGGAAAAAGGAGCCTCTTCCATACGCCAATATTAGAGTGAAAATCAGACTATAGAATTATTCATCATAAATCAGCTGACAAGTGATTACACAGATGTGTGGAGAAGCCAGTCTATTGCTGTATTTTCATAAGGTCTATAGTTTCAATCAGGTATTTGTGGATGAGAATACTGCGTGAGGTCTACCGTTCACAGAACTACTAGTATTTTTATATCTGGTTATTTATGCTCAACGGATATCGAAAACGCCTCTAACGATTTTCACGAAATTCGGAACATAGTAGGTTTATGATATAAAAATTCGATTGCACTAGGTCTCAACCTTGGGAAAACTCGCTGAACGACATTAAAAGGGTTGTTCATCCTTGGCTGAAACAGCTGAGACTTTTGTCGTCTGTGGATAGTAAAAGTGAGCGAGTGATTCTGTGGAAAATCAAAATATCACAACCCCGAAATTCATAAGCTGACGTATAGCCAGCTGTAAAATATAAACATGATCAGTTTAGAGAATTTTTTGTTCTGTTTATCAATAAATAGAAATAACGAGCGAAGCTCGGTGTCCCGATATTGTTACTGGGTTGAATAACTCAAGTTGAGATCGGGGATGAATTCTGATTTCCAATATTCCAATTCATAATTAATTATGTGGATGTTTTTTATATGCTTTTTTTGATAATGCTTGTAAAGTATCGAGATTTATCATTCTCCTAACTGAAGTACGTAGTATTTTTATGTACATTTCAAGAATGTCAATTCGGCTTCATGTTGAACTGACTATATGTGGAGTGTAGGCCTAAACGTACATATTTGATCATTAGCTAGGAGTAAGTTTGTTTTTCGGTTCGTGTTTAAAAATTTCACTAATAAGTGAATATTCTTTATTTTAAAAAGTACTGAGTGTTATAAATTATTACTATTTTGGTAAATGGAACATCTAAATTCAAAAAAATGGTTTGTATAAATATTTTGACAGAAAATTTTGTGGAAATCTAGAAGACATAACCTCATTTGGACTTTTAATGTTACCTGAATTTGGGAGAGAAATAGTACAAGGTATTCTTAGTTTTCCTCTCCCAATCTGCGCTTCATTGTAAAAAAAAGAATTAAAAAAAAATTAGCTTATATAACTTGGCTCTTGACAATTATTTATATATTATTCATTTACGATACAAATGACACTGATGTAATAACATTGAAAGTTAAAATAATAAGGTAGTCCTTGTGCTATTTTTCTTCCAAATTTATAGGTGATGACACAGTCCAAGATAAGGTTAGTCTTTCACGTGTACAATTTCTATAAAATTTTAGTCCAAAATAAACAATTTAATTTATTTTTGTTCATAAAAAATATAACTTAATCGGGCCCTTCAGACACTTATGCCGTCACTCCACCCCGATTCAATAATTAGTTTATTTACTAGTAGTTCTGTGAACAGTAGACCTCACGCAGTATTCTCATCCACAAGTACCTGATTGAAACTATAGACCTTATGGAAATACAGCAATAGACTGGCTTCTCCACACATTTGTGTAATCACTTGTTAGCTGATTTATGATGAATAATTCTATAGTCTGATTTTTACTCCAATATTGGCGTATGAAGGAGGCTCCTTTTTCCTTTTATATTATCGTTGAAATGCAAAATTTCCAAAAACCTTGTACAGCATATGCTTCGTGATGTTATGAACAGCTTTGCAAATCGCCTGTGCGAATGCCGTACTCGGGAAGGTCGCCATCTTGCTGATGTTATTTTCAAACAGTGATTATTTTCAATGTTCCTTAAATGCTTTTTAATGTAGAAAAATATTTTATGAATATAATTTTGATATCTACGTCCGTTTATTTTTTACACCTATTTCAAAAATGCGGGATTGACTGCCGCACCCTGTATATACGTCAACGCGCAATTAAAAAAGGAACATACCTGTCAAATTTCATGAAAATCTATTACCGCGTTTCGCCGTAAATGCGCAACATAAAAACAAATAAACATTTAAACATTCAAACATTTAAACATTAAGAGAAATGCCAAACCGTCGACTTGAATCTTAGACCTCACTTCGCTCGGTCAATTATGATAGTATCTATAACGAGGGTGGTATCGCAATTTTACAAGATTTCTCGATATTTGTGTTGGTCAACTATAATTTGTGATGATTGTTTCTGTAGATTTGTATAGATTCAGGTAGTAGGCCATTGTTGAATATTTCAAGTATTGAGTGACTTATAATTAGCTTACAAGAAAGCGTTCCCACAGTGGGAAAGAATGACGGGGTTTTCTTCAGGCTTTAATGAAAAAGAAATTCTCTGAATTTACCGCCCCATTTGAAAAAAATGAACCTGACTCACTGAACAGCCGATGTTGACAGGCTCAATTACTCTGGAATCCTACTTTTTAACACTTCAACAAAATTACCTAGATGCTGCTTTTCTTCCATTGATCTTCACTGCTTCTGGAGATGAGAAAACTGGGCTTCAACTTGGACAGGAAATAATTCTGTTGTAAGAATCGCGTTAGAAGGGTTTCTCGAATCAATTAGAGATCACAGAAAAAATGCTGGAAGTTTTTTATCGACGCAACTTTTTAATACTATGCTCATTATAATGAGAAACAGGTGACTGATCTGATGCTTCCTGTGGTTTCTGAAGGAATTTCAATTACGGTATTATGATAGTAAAAAGCATTTCCGCAATAATAACCTTATCACTCCATCTGTAACTTCCTTCTTTCGAGCCAATTTTCTAGCTACTGTCCATCTCCAATTACCACACCTGACCACATTGCATCTTCACAGATCATTTGATAGACATCTTTTCTCCGCTTGATACATGTTTGTTTTTCAGATCCCTGTTGGATATATTTCAGCTGGTTGCTTCATACTTGTATCAGTGATTATTATTAAATTTCATCAACTTTTTATGGAGTTTTACCGTTTCTCCATATCACCAACTTTATTGAGCTTTACCGTTTAATAGGATTAGGATAGTCTCCTCTTTATAGTCATTAATAACTTGAACAGTAATCGGTTTTCAAAAATTGGCTCATCATATCGTCTTATTTTATACTATAATTATTTTTAAACGAAAATCCCAATTAAATGCTGTAAATCACCCCGAAGACTTCTGCTATTGCAAATATTGACAACAGGGTAAACAGCTAGATGGAAATTTGATGAGCACTACTATACAAAAATGATTTTCCTCCACCTACTGTCAAAAGTACTTACTTTACTCCCTGAAACATGATATTAAAGTGTCACTTTTTCGCTCTCGGGACTAAAAAACAGAAAAACTCCCTAGGGAGTAAAAGTGACTCCATTTAAATAACATGGGAAGCATCTCTATTTTAAAAACGTACATTTGGAATAGGTCAGAAGGTCTAAGCTCAGATGAGGAAGCATATAGAGTAGTCATTAAACCAACTAAATTCAATACCTCAACCAGACATTTGATCGATATATAAAATTTATGTTTGTATGCTGAAATTATTATTACACACTTCATATCACTATACTAAAAAAAATGTATATATTTTTTTCTTTTATTCCATGTTATTCAAAATATCAGCCAACGAATATTACTTATTAACTAATCAAATTTGAAACGGGAACTTCATCATAGCTGTAGTTTTGGCTGTCATTGTTGTTACAACTTTAGCCGACAGATAGTGCTGTCGGAGGAGAACAAGCCAGCTGTTTCTGTTTACTTTTTAGATTATGTTGTAACACATTGTTTGGTCACATAAGTTTTTAAAAATTATTTTATTAGCAGTTTTTATAAAAATGTAGGTGGAGGAAAAATGTTGTGTATATCACGAGTGAAAAATGTTTTTTCTCCCTCAGGAAAATTGTTGCCCTCGGCTTCGCCTCGGGCTTCAAACTTTTCCCTCCGGGAGAAAAAACAGCACTTTTCACTCTAGATATACAAATAACTATTGTCTGCCCGGGAATTATTTTATACTAGGAGGTAACCCGTGCTCCGCAAGGGTCTATTTTAAAACTTGACAAACTGAAAAACTTGACTTAATGAAATATTGAAGAATTGAAAATAGGCCTATGCTATAACCATCCCCGGTTAATTTATAATCTATAAGCAAAGTTTCAAGTTGATCCGTCATTGGAGCAGTGTTATGGGAAATTGATTCCTTCATCTCTTAAACAGCATTCATCAATAAAATTTATTACTCCAATTTCTGGTTTCACTAGCATTGATCTTTATCATTTGAAATTATGGACATTGGAGTTGAAGAATTACTAAAGTTATTTTAAATCACTGAAACTCCTATTTCCGCAGTTTTTTCTCCATTTATGACAGTACCATTGTCGACGCGACCTTGCAGCCAATAATTTCATATTGGAATCTCTGTGTCAATTTTGTTGTTGAATTCCATCTTGCCTCACTTTTCACTACCATGTTTTACGGTTTCAATTCTCAATCTTTCCTCGTTTCAAATCATCCAAATAACAAGGTTACAGACTGTATTATATCAAGTCCTAGATCCCTTCAATTTTAATTCAAATTCAAATGATTTATTTACAATATAATTAAATTTTCATCCGTTTACAATATTATTAACTAGTAGTTCTGTGAACAGTAGACCTCACGCAGTATTCTCATCCACAAGTACCTGATTGAAACTATAGACCTTATGAAAATACAGCAATAGACTGGCTTCTCCACACATCTGTGTAATCACTTGTCAGCTGATTTATGATGAATAATTCTATAGTCTGATTTTTACTCTAATATTGGCGTATGAAGGAGGCTCCTTTTCCCTGTTATATTATCCTTGAATTGCAAAATTTCCAAAAACCTTGTATATACGTCGACGCGCAATTAAAAAAGGAACATACCTGTCAAATTCTATGAAAATCTATTACCGCGTTTCGCCGTAAATGCGCAACATATAAACATTCAAACATTAAGAGAAATGCCAAACCGTCGACTTGAATCTTAGACCTCAGTCGACCTCTTTCGCTCGGTCAATTACAACATGTAAAAAATCTCTGCATTGTCAGCATATATATTTCAACATATATTCAATTATATAAATCACATATAAGTATATAGTTATGTAAGCTTACAACCCATCCATCATTTTCTACTCGAAACTTATGATAATTCCCAAAACTATGAACTGATTATTTTCAATTCTCCAGCACTGTTGAATGGCTAATGTGCTGTTTAAAAATAGTAGCCCATCCTAGATAAGAACCGGCAAGATAGGAGGTCAATATGATGGGCAACTTGAACTACTTGAGTGGATGCCTCTGCTAAACCGAAACTGCTGTCTTGTCTGGGATGTTTGGGCCTCTTCAAAACCTGTTCACTTGCCTGCCTGGATTTCCGTCTATGTAAATACATGGCTCCAGGCTTGTACCTTTCGGATGAAGGCACGTGGAGTTCCATCTTCACTCTTGTTTAGTTGTTGAGTAATGAACACCATTATAAATGTTATGCTGGGATCATATTTTCTGATTGTACCACACTAAGCTGTGTACAAACGTCATGTATGGTGTGGTTAGCTCTGTGTACTGTACTTGCGTGCACGCTGGTCTATAGTGAGGTCCATGTTATAATGGCAGTGTTTGATTGGCAATGGTATTGCTATCCTTGTCTAACATTTAACAAAGCAGATAATGCTATCTCTTTCTCGCTTTGCTCTGTTGCAAGATCGTCTTTCAACAAAGTAAAACTGATTATTAATTAACAAAGTATTTCATCTCAATTATTATGAAAATTCATTATGAAATTATTGAAAAATATAATTTCTTGCTTAATAAAATATAATTGATTATTTTAAACGAGAATGAACCGTTTAATTAACAAAATATTTCATCTTGATTATGAAAAATCATTACGTTTATTAATTATGTTGATTATTGAAGAATATAACTTCTTGCTTAATAAAATATAATTGATCATTTTAAACGAGAATGAGCAGTCAATATTACATCAATAAACCTGTATCAACTACCGTCTATAGAAGGCTTTGACAAGACAGAGGATCGGCAACGTTGTTCTTCTATGTTTCTCCACTGCTATTATAACGTGGACCTCATTGTAGATATCGTGGATCGTGTACGGTGTATCTGTATGGATATTCATCTGCCCTAGGTCTCAATAATTTCATTATATTTTCTCATAAATGTTGCTGTACAGTGATTTGTTTTGATTTCCACTTCTATCAAACATTAAAGTAGAGAGGCTAATACTATGGTTTTTAGTTTATTGTTCTGGATGAAGTTCCAATTATTCTAAGATAAATCGAATTAATAATTTAGATAAAAATATTTTTTAGATAATTAATTTTAGAATCGAATTAATATTTCTTTAGATTCGTTACCCATGAATATGTTTCTCTTCGTATTATAAGTAAATTGAAGTATAACTCTGGAATGAGTGTAAATATATTTTCGTATGAAGTTGATTTTCCGAAACTCGTACATGTATTACTACTATCACAGTTCCTGCCTAAATTATTTTGAATGGAGATTCCTGACTGGTAGGATAATTTCTTGTTTAAGGAAGATATCTGATAAGACAGATTCTGATGAATGAAAATTACTGTATTGAGAAAAACGATGACGGTGATACTGATGCTGATTAATGGAAATTCTATTTGAGGTGAAGTCGAGAAGCTACTTGTATGATACAGACTCAATCCATTTTCATAATTACTATGATTGCATGAACCCAATTACTGAAATAGGCTATTTTCTTGTTTTTATCAGTGAGTATATGATGTAATAATTAGATTATAAAAATGTAAGAAATCTTATATAAAATGTAAGAATTAAAAATATAAAATGTTAAGGTGCGTACAGATATACGCGCCGCGAACATCAGCAATTCACTTTTAATCAGCTGATTATATCTGTATTTTTACAGAAACGGTAAGGTACAGATATAAAAAGCTTGGCATCAGCTGATTAAAAGTGAATTGCTCATGTTCGCGGCGCGTAAATCTGTACGCACCTTGAGAATTACAATCTGTACTCAACTCACTGGTTATTATTCCTCATTTAAAGGGTCGCATTGAGTCTCTAATGGATATTAGTCGACATTATGGATATTTAGTCGACATTATGAGAACATGCATAATGTATGATAAATTTATTGTAACTGGATTTTGATGGAGACGAAATTGTCGTCTGAGAGAAAGAGTCGTGGACTCTTATTGAATTTCACAATTCGTACTCTATAGATAACGTAATTCAGTAATTTTCATAACGTAAGTACTAAGAAGAAAGTATTTTAATTAAGGTGAGTGGGCCGTTTTCTTTCGTTTTTTCTAAGACGTTGGCTTCATTATCATTCTCCTCATGAATATTCCGCACCATCAAAATACCAGGGTCTGATTATATTATTATTGCCCACGATCTTTGAAGAAACAGTAGCATTCTCCGCCGAAACTAATTATGGATCTCATTAACTGTTCATTGACATGGACGTACAGTTATAGGCCTAGTTGGGTGCTAAATGGATTTCCGTTTATTGCTCGAAAAATACCTCGTGAAAAAATATTGTTCAACAAAGGCCGGAAGTAGGATGGGACGTAATATGAAATAGGACCGGTAACATCTTGTAGATTAGTTTTCCCAGGAGGATCGGCTGACTATGGATCTTTTGCATTTAAAATGTGAAATTAGTTTTTTTGTGCCCAGACAGTACAAAATTTGATAGTCTACAGTTGAATGGCTTGCGCTAATTTCGAGAGCTTCTTCCTTTTCTCAGAACTGGGGAATTGATTCTGAAAATTCAGCGAATTTAGACTTTTCCTCATCTTCACTCTCTCAATTATTACGGTATTCAGGAAAATAAATTCTCATTAGGACTAATTTTTTATAATCTAGAAAAATGAAAATATCATAATAAACATAAGACCCAGCCTTCTCCACGATCTCAAGTAGTGGGCTCACATTATGTTTTTATACAAAATGTAGAGACCATTGCTTCTATAGTGAAGTCCAAGTTATAATGGCAGTGGAGAAAGATAGGAGAACAACGTTGCCGATCCTCTGTCTTGTCAGTGCCTTCTATAGACGGTAGCTGATACAGGTTTATTGATGTAATATTAACTGTTCATTCTCGTTTAAAATAATCAATTATATTTTATTAAGCAAGAAATTGTTTTTTTAATAATTTCAATATCGGGGCCCCGAGCTTCGCTTGTTATTTATTTATTGATAAACAGAGCACAATTCTTCAAAATGATTGTGGAAGGACAAACAGGCACAGCCCAAAACTTTTTCTTCCCCGAATTTTGATTTATACACTATAAACGGTCCAAAAAGTAGGTTATGTCTCATACACTTGAATTCAGGTCCAATTTTCAGTCAAAATGTTTAAAAACAGAAAAGTTCTAATTTAGATTGTTTACAAACCAAATTGAATAACAAAATAACACTCACTAATCACTTAAAACTGTAAAATAATGATAAACTTTGAATATTATGATATACTCTAATTTAGAGTGATAAACCATGTCATGTCAACAAATCACATTATTTTGATAGAGTCTATTAAAATTTCTAGATAATATTTCCTGCGAGATACGGTAAGCTTTTTTTTTGATCACACAGCTGATCTCCCACACAGATCTCCTGTTATCGACAGACGACGAAATCTGTTCTTCCAACGATGAATTATCCTTTCAATGACCTTCAGAGAGTTTTTCCAGAGATGAGACCTAGTGCAATCGAATCTTTATATTATAAACCTACTATGTTCTGAATTTCGTGAGAATCGTTAGAGCCGTTTCGAGATCCGGTGAAATACAAACATATAAACAGAAATTGCTCGTTTAATAGTATAGGATAATGAATTTTCATGTAATGAAATATGTTGTTAATTGATAATTCTTCATTGTTGAAATACGATCTGGCAACAGAGCAAAGCGAGAGAAAGAGATAGCGCTATCCGCTTTGTTGAAGGATAGCAATATCATTGCTAATCAAACACTGCCATTATAACGTGAACTTCATTATAGCTATAGTAAAGTCACTAGATTGACAAGATGCTTCTAAAAAATGTTTGAGCTAATTAAACTAGAATATTCGCAGCGGAGGCTGATGTACCAAAGAAAAACATTTCTGTTGTTTGTTGTCGTCATAAAAACATCCAACTCACTAAAAATTACGATTACGTTTGTAATGCAAACAAAGTAATGCTTTACAACAATGTTCATGAGTCAATGTTCATGTTATGCTCAATCCTATAAAATCCCACCGAACTGTTGTTTGAGAGAATCTCAACATCTCTTTCAGACAATGTTACAAGACTTTATCTGAATGATTCAGCTCAGGATTTGTGAATGACAGCGAAATAGGAATAACCTTTGTAGATTTAGCTGGAGTTGAAAAGGTTAGTAAAGGTCAAATGACTCGATGGAAATTGAGAGAAGTCTTTCAATTTAACTGGGAGGCCGCTTCCAGTCCAGCCAGAATACAAGCAATTTGCATGTATTTTCAGTGGGGAAGCACCAGTTGTTTTATTGGGTTGGAGTTACAAAAAACTACACTTTCTTCACAGAAGGCGTGGTCCTTGAAAATACCTATTGAAAGCGAATGGTGTTCATAGATCTATGGATGGAGGCGAGATTTATGGCGTCTATTATACACATAGGAAGCCCAACTTATTGAGAGATGGGAATGCATGCCTGCCCGCTCTGACCACTATTATTTATACTAGGCAGATTGAAAATAGGTGCGGTCACCGTGAACTAGCTCGTAAGGAAGGAAATATTTCACTCGGAATCTAGTCCTCAACACGAAAATTTAGTTTTCTTTCTTCAAAAAACTGATTTACAAGTTGAGGAGTGTGACCCGATTCGAAATTCTGTGCACATTTGTTTTCGATTGCTTAGTTTCATCGTTCTCTCCTTATTGATTTTTGGTTTTTCGTCATAATAGGATTTCCGTTTGAATTTTTTGGGAACTAGGTGGTTGACCCCAAATGTGGATATAGGCTATCCTTTCTGAGTCACTTCTCATTCTCTCCATCTCCCAATCGAGAGAATAAAATGATAATTACATGGATCAGATTATGAAATTACCATTTTTTATTACGAATATTCTTATAATGACTTGAGATTTTTTTAATTCACATGCTCTCATGAGAATTTCTGTTATAACTATATCATAAATGTCACTTCCGTTCCTATCAATTTGTCGTGATAATTTCACTTGTGTCAATGAACTACTAAAAAGTTGAAATTATTCTATTCCTTCCCAATTACTATTGCTTTCCTCTGCAATCATCCATTCTCTCTATCTTATCGCTATCTAATATGATTAGATGTAATGATTACATGTTCTTTTGAGAAAAAATTAACCTCACCAAAACTAACTCTGCTCAAAGTTTAGCTATAAATAATAACACTTTAGGGTTACTATAGTGCTAATGCAAAATTTAAATTATGTTTTGCTAACAAGTATGTACTAATTTCAACTAATAACTAAATATACCAGGGGATGAACGATGAAGAATATTTTATGGTACCGGTATATCATAAAAATGAGAAGGAATACTATATATGACTAAGGCTGGCCACACACCGATTAGTCAAGGCAAGACTAGTCACGTTTAGTCACAATACATCACATTACTGCTTATGACGCAACTCACATTGATTAGTCATTTCAATTAGACTCCATAAGCAACTATGTGAAGTATTGTGACTGAACGTGACTAGTCTTGTCTTGACTAATCGGTGTGTGGCCAGCCATATACTATTGCAGTGCTCCCAAAAATGTGTTGATACATATTTTCTAAACTGCTAATACTGATATTTAGCCCAGTCTAGCCCAAAAATAGCTAAAAATTGAAGGAAAATGGGTTTTTCCAAAAATATGACATCTTTTAGAGCGGATATCTCGAAAAGTGAAAGAGATAATATAGAAAAAGTTGCGGGGACTTTTGATATGTTTACCTCCTCACTACCCTAAACAGAACTGGGGGGTCAAAAATTGTCTTCCAAACTTCTCCCTCTATAGCCTTTTTTGAGCATTCATTGCCTGGACTAATTATTGATTTGGTTAAACATTAATTAGGTACTTTTGGAAGAAAAGAAGTTCCCGACAAAAGTGTGTTTTTTTAGATTATTTTAATTCTTGAATAAAAAACATTATTTATCAATATGAATAGCCTAAGTATTGATGAAATAGTAAGTGCCGGTTGCACAGAAGCCGGTAGAATTTTAATCGTGATTAATTTCACGAGAACCAATGAGAGGTTCTCGTGAAATTAATCATAATTAAAATTTAACTGGCTTTTGTGCAACCAGGCCTAAGTATTCTTACTATTGTTCGCGAGCTTGGAGGAGTCATCAATTGATCAACTTAATTATCACCGTTCTCTCACACTCTCAATCATTACTTTGATTTTTTTCCTGCAGAGGGTGGTGTCTAAATGAGCTATAGGATTGTGCGTTGGTAATGATACATAAATGATAAAGAGAGACTAATTACTTTTTCAACTTCATTATTAATTACTCGATTTAATATATAAGAAATTACTTTTTCAGTCATTTTTACAGATGGAAATTACTGAGATATTGGAATTATTCAAATGCTGATCAATTTCATCGAATTTCCATCTAGCTGTTTACCCTGTTGTTAATTGACCGAGCGAAGTGAGGTCTAAGATTCAAGTCGACGGTTTGGCATTTCTCTTAATGTTTAAATTTTTATATGTTTTTATGTTGCGCATTTACGGCGAAACGCGGTAATAGATTTTCATGAAATTTGACAGGTATGTTCCTTTTTAAGTTGCGCGTCGACGTATATACAAGGTTTTTGGAAATTTTGCATTTCAAGGATAATATAAAAGGAAAAAGGAGCCTCCTTCATACGCCAATATTACCGTAAAAATCAGACCATAGAATTATTCATCATAAATCATCTGTCTAGTGGACTATAATACTACCCGTTCAAAAACATCGAACATCTTGAAAATGTATCTTTCCATCAACGTTGTAGACAGTTGCAGCCAGACCTGATAACAGCGCTCACACTCACATTCCGGGACGACACGTCACGGTACGATAGGACAGAAAGCTCTATATTTATTTAGGATTTCTTCTTGACATTTTAAATTGATAAATTATTATTAATTTTTGAGAAAACATAACAGATCAATGTAACTTTCTGAGCGCGAGGTCTACTGTTCACAGAACTACTAGTATTTGCAGTAGCAGAAGTAGTCTTCTGGGTGATTTACAGCATTCAATTTGGATTTTCGTTTAATTATAATTATTAATTATTCAATAATTTTTATTAAGTCATTTGGACAGAATGCCACCTGGAAGAATTCCCCTTGAAGTCCAACACTATAGACCTACTGGAAAAAGAGATGTAGGGAGGCCAAGAAAGAGATGGGTACTGGAACAGGTTGATAAATAAACCTAATCCCTGAAGTGAAGATGATGATGAGCCATTAAATGTTATTCTACATTTCATTAAGTACTTCAAACTTTACTGTAATGTTGCGTTTACACCAAAGTTATTAACAAAATGTTAACAACTTGATCCTTGTAGATTCTATTAGATTGAACATAACTTATCATACACATGATGAACATATGTGTTTGTCAAGTTCCGTTCAATCTAATAGAATGTATTATGTTCAAGTTGTTAACATTTTGTTGATAACTTTGGTGTAAACGCAGCTTTACAGTTCTCTTTCAGTACTTCAATTTCATTTTACTTCCACTAGTCTCTAGCTCCTCACACAGTCAACTATCAACTTTCCTCTCTTTCTTGTGCTAAAGCTATATGTACCTTCTCCTATAGCTGCACGGTCTTCAAATACTTATTCGGCAGTGAGTTTGCAGATTATGTAGTTAGATAACGGATAGTCGAGATACAGAGCTGATTGTAGTGTGCCAAGAGCAGACGGAGCCTTCATCTATGATTGTATTCATCTGTATGTTGTGCTCGGTCGGGTCAAAGAGTCGGCCGATCTCCGATCAGAATGTCTTCTAGAGATATTCTAGCTCGCCTACCTGACCCCCCCCCCCCACTACCTGTCCTGCACCGATCGAAGACGATATCCGTGAGAAGAATATTTGATTTCATTGCTGCTTCTTGTACGTGTAGAGTCACTTTTGTAGAAATAAGTTTCGATAGTAATGGGCAGCGTGGAGGATGGACACTGGTCTGACTTCCATGCTTTGTTCCTGCTACCGGATACTAGGCTCATAATATGTTATGGGTTTAATAGTTTCTGTGAGTTTATAGTTGTACCGAGCGCTACATGGTTAACGCAACGACAATATTGTTGGACGGTAAGCAAATACTGTTGTGTTGGAATAATAGGAGGTGCATTGTCGACGTTCGGGTTGAAAATTTATGGAATTTTGTTCTATGAATTTGTTTTTGAATAATTGTCTAATGGTATCTTTAATTTTCAGAACATCAGACTGTTTTGAACATTATACATTAGGATGGGGTTAGACGAAACGAGCATAAAGGTGCTCATTAGGCTAGGGTTAGATCAAACGAACATAGATGTAGAGAACGAATTTGATGAAATAAATTTGATTTACAATGCAGATCCTTTGCTCCACCATCTCCTTTCAATTTAAGATCACCAGTTATATATCAGTTACCTCGATTTAGAAATATATATGGAAAAAGATCACTCCTCTACATACTTCCTAAATTATTTAATAAATTTCCTCTGAATATTCGAGATTATTCAAAAAGTGATGTTCTTAGCTATGTAATAAATAACAATAATCTCATATAAAGAAACAGCTAGCAGAGATTTTGTTGGTACATTAATTTTATTGAGTCACTGCCGCCAGCTAGAGCGACCACTTATTTCTTGAGATTTCTTGAAACTTCATTTCTCAATTTTCCCCCATGTATGTTTATTATAATTTTTGTTTTCATAAATAGTGGATACTCATTCTTCATGATCTGATTTGATTGATATTTTTCTTTTACTTGATTAGTTTATCTAATTTCTTTTCTTAAATTTTATTATTCTAGTTCCTAGATAAGTTTACCTTCCTCACCACGATCCTTCCTTTACAGTACATCCTCTTCTTGCTTCCCAACTTCCCTTTGCATGCAAAAAAAATTTTTTTCTCTTCCTCTTATAAAATTTGTTAATTTTGTTTCTTTGTAATGTACGATTCTATAATTTACTATGCATACTTATATAGGCACCTACTGAAAAACCGTCGGGTTTAGTGGGACCTCCAATGTAAATATTCTGTTCAATAAAACTTGATTGGCTGAACTTGATTGAAACTTGATTTGAAATGATACACCCTGAAAGCAATGAGTCGACTGAGTCTAATCGACAAATTGCCAACTGCGCTTCTACCTACTACCATAGATAAAGGATAAGCATAAGGAAAAGGGTAAGCACCGGCGACCGATCTTTTTCCATCCATCCACAGACTCTGCAGAGCTGCCGAGTTTGATGTGAGTTTGTGTAAAGCTGCGTACACATATATGCGCCTCCAACCCGCACCGAGCACGCTCCGCCCTCGTACCGCCCTCGTTCCTCTATCGCACCGCAGTCGCTCCGCCCCCGCTCTGCAGTCGCACCGATCATAAACGTTACGGAAGATATTAGCTCTTCTCGCGTACCACTCTTGCTCCCCGGTCGATCATCAATCGCTCTGCTGGAGTGACGTTCGGTTGCGGAGCAGAGCGAAAGTCTGTACGCACCTTTATATACTAAGTCTTTATTGCTTGTCTCTGCTACTACTCTATTCATTCATCACTGTAAATTGGCTGATCTCCCTCCATTTCTCTGCTCCGCATATTCCTCCAAGTCAAAAGTAATTTTTTATGGACTATAGTAACATGAGTGATAGCTGATTCTGGTTATAGGTTATACTCTTGACTAATAATGTGACTTCACATTCAACATTGAACCTAATCATCTCAGTAGCAGAATTGTAGAATTCAGTTACACACACCGACAAAAAATTTGAATGTTTACAAAACGAACCAACCAAATTTTAAGTTTAAATGAATATTTATTACTAAGTGTGCGGATATATTTGAATGTTTGGAACGAACTAACCAAATTTTAAGTTTAGATGAATATTTATCACAAAGTGTGTGGATATATTTGAATGTTTAGAAGGAACTAACCCAATTTTTAGTTTTGATGAATATTTTATTACAAAGTTTGCTATGTCGGTTAATGTCGCCCCCAACAGTAGTACTGTAGATATTCATTACATCTATTACATTTTTCACAGTCAATTCCAGCGCTACATGATAAAGCACATTGCCCAGTCTGCGGTTGATGCCAATTTATCACAAAAATAATAGATTGAGCCGAGGGAGGAGTGGAGAGTGTGGAGCCGCGTCTCATTAGAAACAGCTGTGGCATGCGTTAATTATTGGCTCGCAAATTATGTAAAACAGCCATTTATATTCAGGTGATTATCGTCATCCAGGGGCGCAAACACAATGAAGAAATGATGAAGGAAGAGTTGATGATTAGAAGAATGAGGAGTAGAGATGAAGGAGTGAGCGAGAGAAAAATAATTGAAAAGAAAGAGAACTGGTAAGACTAACAAAAGAAGGAGAATTAGAAAGAGTGAGAACTGGTAAGAATAGCAATAGAAGGAGCAGGAAAGGGAGAAGAAAAAGAAGAGGAAAAGGGAAGAAACTGAGTAGAATAAGGAGTAGGAGAAGGAGGAAGAGAAGAGAGAGGCGATGAAGAAGAGGAGGAAGAAGAATAAGAGAAGTGGTATAAGAAGAAAAGAGAAGAATAATATGAAGTGTTAAGGAAAATTATGATGATGATTATGATGATGATTATGATGATGATAATGAATAGGTGGTGAAGTAGAAGAAGAAGAGAAGAAGAAGAAGACAGGAGAAGAGGAAGAAGAAAAAGAAGAAGAAGAAGAAGAAGAAGGAGGAGGAGGAGGAGGCGACAATAACAGATGAAGAGAATAAAAGATTATGTGAAGGTTGTAAAAAGTAACGGACATGGAGCAAAAAAGAAGGATGAAGACGGAAAAAGTGAATAGAAGGGAAGGAAAGCTTGAAGAAAATTCAGAAGGCATATGATGAAATGACGAGATTTAGTGCCGGTTGCACAACAGCCGGTTAAATTTTAACCGTGATTAATTCCACGAGAACCAATCAGAGAACCCGTCTTTTCAAAACACCTTCCCTGATTGCTTCTCGTGAAATTAATCACGGTTAAAATTTAAACGGCTGTTGTACAACTGGCCCTTAGAATTTTAGTTGGTAAAGGATAAGAAGTGGAAAGTGCTTGAGTTCTTGAGGAAGAGACAATGTCGAGTCTTGGATTTAGGAGGACGATTAGAATAAGTAGATAATTTTGGATTATAATTAGAAGTATGAGTAGAATAAGTAGCAGAATAAGAGAATGAAGAAGTAGAGGCTGGATAATTACAAGAAGAAGGATTAGAAAAATTGTGAGGAGTAGAAGAAGACTACTGTGTTCAACAGGTAACAAGGATGAAGCTATTGAGAAACTAATGGTAAGCTGAGTGCAACAACTGTAGTGGTGATGTATGATAATGACCTCTCTCACTTATTTCATCTCCTTTTCTGCAATAGGGCACAACTACTGTTGCCAAATGCAATGCATCAAATAATGCATCTGTCGATGGGTAATCGGAACGGGCTCTCTGATTGGCCCAAGGAAACTGTGTTAAATAGCATCAGGGTGTGGGCGAGAAATTCCTAATCTTCTACTTTTCTATCTTGTCCTCCCCTCCCATCCCCTTGCCTTCCAGCAGTGACTGAGTTTTTGATTTGCACCTCAGTCTCACCATATGTGTTGTGTTCTATGGATTTTCAACTATAGATATACAGATTTTAACTAAACTGGCCTTTGAGATGTATACGACTACGCGTAGGAGTCCAAGATTGCGCAGATTTCATGCACAAATCTAGGCTAAGTGGCTTAGGCCAACATCTGAGAATGAAATTTGAGTTTGGATCGTTAGCTGTGAATGAGCTTTCTAAGATAACTTGATGTTCGAGAGATTTCTTCTGCATTGGAGATAGTTCGTAAGCTTCATTAGAACTCCATACTTGGAACTGTGATGGCTTCTCTATATATTCAAATGTAGAAGTACTCGGAGTACTGTACTCTCAGAACCAGGCAAATCGAATTGATTCCCTTCCTTATAAATGCAATTTTGCATCATTCTGATGTGTTTAATTCCGGGTTTATATGAACAGCTAATCTTTCTCCGTTTAACCTTTTCGCTGCTTGTCGATTCTAGTCGATTTGGTGAATCTAGTCGACTCTAGTCGATTTTTTTTATCGATCTGGTGCATAAGGGTCATGGGGGAATAATATCAGTGATTGATCAGCTGTTCGTTCAAACCCGGAATGTAGTAGCACCATAGAGAAAAGATAGCAATAAAGCTCAACGCTAGTAGATAGAAGATTGATCACTCACAGGTGTAAGATTCGAAGTGGTGGGGGGAACGCCAGCGTGACGTCACGTGTAGTAAAAATGTGATGGAGTAACCACACTGAGCGTACAGTTTATTCACTGTATCTTCAAATACATCGTCGTTTATTGCCCTCAAGATTGACCTAGACCTTGAAAATTCTCCATACTTATAGCGAATGAATCAACGATTCTAATGATGTAGTTAAATATTTCAAGTTCATTCTACTTGTACGAATAAAATGAAGTTGAAAGTTTTTCAAGAATCTAAAAACGTGACACGAAAAAGTTAATAAGCTGGAAAAGCGTTAGTAGACAATGTTATACTATTATAATTTCAGATTAACGCATAGAAAATATTGATAAACCAATGCATTGCAATAAACCGATCCCGATAAATCTGATAAATTTCGTTCATATAAATGCACTGAACACATGCTGGTATCGAGCACAATATGTTCTACGAGAATCAAAATATCTCATCCCCGAAATTCACAAGCTGATGTATAGCCAAACTACAAAATATAAACATGACCTAGAAGATGATGGTCCTCAAGGGTTTGAAAAGAAAAGTTAGGAGGTGGGGTTTTTGCTTTTATATGGCAAAATGCTTGTATTATTTGAATGTTTTGATAATTATTGTAAGGCAGAAACAGAAAGCTTGCATGTCAGAAAATGTTTGTGTTATGTGATTTGACTATACGTCACCGTATGATTTTCAAGAATGCGATATTCTGCCTACTCTGTACTACAGCCTATGTCACGGTTGCAGTTCCCCCACTCCAATTGCATTTCAACTAAAAACTATAGATGAGTGACCAACCTTCTGTCTACTAACTTTGAATAAAGCTATCTTTTGCTATATTTTCTCTATGGTAACACATCATTATAGAATCGACTACAGAAATTATATTACCCTAATACCTGGTTAATATAGTTCCTGTAGAAGCAAACCTAATATGCAAACCTAATTTATAGCGTTCAATGTAGATTGTGCATTGGTGAAAGACAAATTTTTTTAACATTGAAACCCCAGATACTGATTGGCTATTTACAAACAATGAAGCTCATCACACTGGTGATTTATTCGAGGACTCCTGTAACCTTGAAACCTCTCTTCAAACTGCCTCATGTTCAAATGCCTCTCTGCTAAATCCAGTGATCACAAATAAATCAAATGTTTTTTGACCGTTAGCCTCCACGCTTGTTTTATTGTGATCACTTGCAATCACTTTGTACCATTGTAGCCGACATTTTTTCATCACACAAAACCTAATTATTATTAAACGTCCTTGCGGGACTTGGACTTGCTTCACTGATCTCCATTTATAGTAAACTTAATTTTTCTTCTTGCCTTACGTTTGTCATTCCTTTTTAAATCTTCGTAATTTTCTGTTCTTTGTTTTAGAGTAGCTTGTTTCTTCAACTCGTTTCCAATCTACTGTTCTTTTCCTATGTATTGGTTTATTTCCCTTTTTGTTAATTTTACTTTTTCTCCACTTCATTCCACTATTTATTGGTTGTTTTCCCTTCTTGTTAATTTTACTTTTTCTTGACTTCATTCCACTATATACCTTGGCAGTTCATTTCTCTCAGCTACATCATTCTTTTCTTAATACAATAATTTGTGTGTGCATCTCTTCCATATACTTATTTTATTTAATTTTTGTGTAGTTGAGAAGTTGATATGAATGAAAAAGACTAAGAAATTGTCAAAAACCACAGATTTATTGATACTTGAAAAGACCGGTTTCGGCTATTACACCATTGTCAATCTCTGATAAACTCTATGATAGAGATTGTTTAGCAGAGATTGACAATGGTGTAATAACCGAAACCAAGTATCAATAAATCTGTGGTTTTCGACAAATTCCAAGTCTTTTTCATTCAACATTATTTTATTTAGCTGGTTTGTTTCTCTTGCTGGGACTCTTCTCTATCATTTCTCAAGTCTTTATCGGTTGTTTTTCATTCTTGTTAATTTTACTTTGTTTTACTTTATTCCACTATATCCTACTTGGTAGTTTATTTCTCTCAGCTATATCATTATTTTCTTAATACAATAATTTGTTTGTGTATCTCTTCCATATACTTATTTCATTTACCTGGTTTGTTTCTCTTGCTGGGATTCTACTATATTTTTTCTCAAGTCTTCATTTCGTATCCATTGTATCATTTTATATCACTATGTATAATTATTCATAGCTCTGTCACTCTTTTTAAAAATTTTCTTCTTATTCAAAGATTCGTTCATTCGTCTCTCATGCATCTTATCCTTTTAATTCGTAGTTTTCCTATTATTTCTCTATCTTCCCTACTTTTTCTTTCCGATCTCTCCGAATCCAATTTTCTCTCCATCTTTTGATCATCTGCTTCCCTCCCAATTCTTCTTTACATCTTACATCTCTAAACTATCCTGTTTTCTTCCAAATATCAGATCTTATTCCTTATTATTCATTCATCAAGTTAAGTCATTCTTTGTCGATGTTATCTGTTAATTTTTCATTTATCGACCATCGTTTGGATTCCTTCTCCGTTTCTGAATTCGTATTTTGAATATCAGTAGACTTTCGATACTCTTATCACATTTTTTATTGAATATATCTGTTACTAGTACTAGGACTAACGATCAGCTTATTTCTATCCTAAATTAATACTTCAAGTCATTTTACAAGAAGAGTCTTGTAATAGCTTCTCCTTGTTTTAAAAGGATATCATATTATCCTGCTTTCTCCACTCTTTCTTCTCTCTCCCAGTAATTTCAGTTCTCCTATACTTAGTATTTAAAAAGGAATTCATTTCATTTCTTAAACTTGTAGGAACACTCTCTCACTTGCATTCAAACGGAGGAACACACAAGCCAATTGCTACACGTGACACGAAACTTGCATATAAAATCGTTTGACATCTCTTCTTTCTTGCCGAAGACGTGAAACCACCGACCTGGCAATTAATAAATGCGACAAATAAGCTCTAGCCAGTGAAGTGAAGCCTTCAAGTACGTTATTTTCATAAAATATACGAAAAAAGTAAGTAGAAACCGGCTTGCCCTTATCGGCGCGACAGTTTGCCATTGTGTTGGTTCAGACGACAAGTTCCCGGAATACATTTGATTCGCATGCGAGACGGGTCCGGGTTCGCACATCACATAAATTCACAATTGAGTACTATATAGCCTAACACACACACTACCAAACTACATATGCTTCTATATAGTTGAACTACTGCAAGTACCAGTTAAACTTTGATGCTCTATTCAGCAACTCCATTTTATTAGTCTAGGTTTAGATCCAGAGTTCAGCGAGTCCATATTGGCTCCAGTGCCAGCTTCACATAACGACATTGTTGTCATAAACTAACTGCAATATGATAGACACTGAAACTGGCCTCGCCGCATTCCTGACTGCATTATTGCATTGGTGGTGACTTTGATGAGAGTGGAATCTGGAGAGTTCATCGGATGGAAGAGTC
>NC_052510.1:52947073-52989402 GCF_014356525.2 Nilaparvata lugens | reverse complement strand
ATTTACGGCGAAACGCAGTAATAGATTCTCATGAAATTTGTCAGGTATGTTCCTTTCTTAATTGCGCGTCGACGTATATACAAGGTTTTTGGAAATTTCGCATTTCAAGGATAATATAAAAGGAAAAAGGAGCCTCCTTCATACGCCAATATTAGAGTAAAAATCTGACTATAGAATTATTCTTCATAAATCAGCTGACAAATGATTACACAGATGTGTGGAGAAGCCAGTCTATTGCTGTATTTCCAAAAGGTCTATAGTTTCAATCAGGTACTTGTGGATGAGAATACTGCGTTAGGTCTACTGTTCACAGAACTACTAGTTATTTATATTCAAAAGTAGCCTTGAAGAGAAAAGATAAATACTTCATATATGTCACTTCATTGTAGTAAATGTCATATATATAACATCACATATGCACAGCAATAGATGAGAGAATAATCAAGAAACGAGAAATGAAATAATGTGAGTCATTCCATGTCTGTTTCAGTTACATTTATTTTTTGTATCGTTTATACTGTATTAAGGTGCGTACAGATATACGCGCCGCGAACATGAGCAATTCACTTTTAATCAGCTGACTATATCTGTATTTTCACAGAAACGGTAAGATACAGATATAAAAAGCTTGGCGTCAGCTGATTAAAAGTGAATTGCTCATGTTCGCGACTCGTAAATCTGTACGCACCTTTACAAAGCGTATTTATCAAGTATTCAAAAATTATCCATTTCAAGATTATTTCAAAATATTGATAATATATTCGGTTTTTTTAAACTGTTAATCTTCGGTAATATCGAAATTGAGAGACTATCTTTGTTATTTGGACTATTTATTTGATTCTTCAAGAGTATACTATTTTGAACTGAAATGAATTTATAAAAAATTCTTTATTAGGCGGAGTTAGGACCTCTCTACCACTCAACTTCGATATTACAAATGCAATAATTGAATTAACAGTACAGTATAACTTAATATATGAATAAAAATAAAATTATCGCTACAAAATAGAACCTAGTTGGAACAAAACAGTCAATCTGCATTTAGACTAGAAAATCAATTATATAATGCGAGAAACAATATTAGAAAAAGGATATATCAATAGTTATAATCATACACGCAACATTCACACAGCCCACCGAACTAGTTGCAAGTGCCATATTTTCTTTTGTTATCATTATTTTTGAGAATTCACGAATGTGAATATATTTTATAATGGAAGGAAATTCTATGAGAAAAGACTCTTTGTTGTTTGGCTTTTTAGTTTCGAATGATTTTCCTTTGATTGCTACAGTAATCATGGAAGCTCTACTCAAAAAAGTGTTTATTCTGTGCATTGCAGTGAATTGCATATAGTGCAGTGTTGCATTCTATGTTTGCACCCGCTTAACATGTGCATCATGTATACTCTGCACGCTCTCGTTCTCCTCCTATTTCATCTTATATTTTCTTCTCCTTCTTCTTTCTCCTCATTTTTCCTCTTAGTTCTTCTATTTTTATATTTCAATCATCTCATTCTAATCTGTTATCATATTCCTAAGGCACTATTAATTTATTTCAACACTACACAGTAATTATTTATTCTCCACTTCTCTCTTGCCCAACATCAAATATTTTATAAAAATATTTCATCTAAAGATAAAAGAGTTATTCTTATAAATTCCTGCGGCTTCTCCTTTTATTTTTATATTCCGGATGAACGACCATCGTACAACTCATAACAAATCACCCAGAAGTATCAGAGCCAAGATGAAAAAATGGAATGTAAACACGGCGTGGAAGGTGTATAAGAAGCTATGAAAATGAGTTGAACACATTTTATAGCACTAGTGAATAAGGCGGCAAACTTTTTTCAGGTTGTTTCTATTCATTTCGTTTTTGAAATACACACGATTTGATTAGAGGTAGCACATTCAGCCACTTCACGGTTGGCTAACGCCAAACATATGCTAAGGATAATGTAGTTAGCGGCTATTTTTATTCACTGTGGAGTGTTTCTTGAAAATATTTCTTGATAAAAAGCGAAGGCTAGGCCTGGCTCAAAGTTTGGCTGACCAAGTTGTGTTTGTTCAATTTCAGAGTAGATTTTTCACTGCGGCCTAGTTTCATTTGACAGATAGTTATTCTCCCACTTGATGGATTAGAATAGGCATGCTATCTTTTAATTGCTTAATAAATAAAAAACTGAAACAGTTAGTTGGTTGTTGGTGGGGTTTAAAAATACCGAGCCACTCAGATGTGAACACAGTTTTGATTCTCAGACATTAAACTCAAGGGTCTGCATTCGTTAGAATCCTCCAAGATTGATGTGTTCTCTTACGATGTGTTTCATAGCTTAGATGGATTTCGAGTGTCTTAATGGATGGTATGAAGCATGTGAAGCATCAAAGGGTTGCAATGACCTTGTATGTGGGTGGAAGGGTGGCCTTGAGTTGAGATGAAGCATGTTGTTTTAGCTATGTATTCACCACAAATCTACTATGTATCGTTTACAATTTACCCAGATCCTGATCTGATCCGATTATGCTCACCTACGCTGTTTAAAAACATAATCAGAATTTATTATTCGTTGAGGATCTGAGAATTTTGAAGTTTGGAGATTTATGGAATCACTTCAACTTGAAATAAAAACACATACACATCTTATTTGAAAGTTTTCCATGTGAAATACAATCAAATTCCAAATGTTTTTATTTTGATTGAGCCCAATCTTCTTGTCCCACAATAATTGTATGAGAATAATATCACAAAATGCAGAACTCACTCAAAAAAATCATTATAGAACTATTTTCGTCAGTTCAAATGTCCTAAGCGGCATGTAGACAAGGAATGTAGAGACAGAAGGTTATTGGCGGCCGCTGCTTGTCAAAGTCCCTGGATGATATTGAAGAACCAATCGAAATGAGAGAAATATTGCTCTCAAATAGGATGGAATGAAATAAGTTACAAATACCGTAATTATTCAATGATCAATAATAATGTCGTAACTTCACTTTTCATCAATTCCACACCATTCCTGACCATAGTCAGTGAACCAATCATAATATGATCTGATCAATCATGGCTGTGAACCTATTAGATTGATGTCTGAAGAAGAAATAATGGTGGAAAATAACATAATGGAAAGCACTAACAGCCACTAACTTGTCATCTACACATTCCCTGTCCATAAGCTGCTTTAGTTTTTCTTCATGAAATCTGAAATTTAGCCTCTCATAAAACCTCCTCTCGATAATAAAGTCCCTAGATGATATTGAAGAACCAATCGGAATGAGAGATATATTGCTCTCAAATAGGATGGAATAAAATGAGTTACAATTACCGTAATTCAATGATCAATAATAATGTCATAACTTCACTTTTCATTAATTCCACACCATTCCTGACCATAGTCAGTGAACCAATCATATGATCTGACCAATCATGCTTTTGAACCCATTTAGATTGATGTGTAAAGGAGATATATTGGTGGGAAATAACATAATGAAAAGCACTGGTAGCCAGTTACTTGTCATCTACACATTCCCTGTCCATAAGCAGCTTCAGTTTTTTATATGAAATCTGAAATTTAGTCTCTCATAAAAATTCCTCTCAATAATAAAGTCCATGGATGGATTTAGAGTGTAGGACAGGATAGATGAGAAAAGTGCTTTTTTCAAATAGGGTGGAATAAAATAAGTTACAAACTATCCTATTATCGATAACGATTATTCAAATATGAATAAAATTCCAATGAGATGAATAAAATGGAATGACGTAAAATCAACTGCTTATTGTGACCCAATAAACTGACTGTTGTCTATGACGTTGGTTGCAGGTGAGCAGAAAGATAAAAGGATCAGATCAGGATCAGGATCAGGATGGTGAGAGGTGGCGGTACGCGATCAGAGCAGGGCCTATCTGCGCAGGACAAGGCCGAATTGGTGCTGCTTCACGCATCAGGCCTGACCGGCAGTCAAACGGCCCTCGAGTTCCACACTCGGCACCCTGACAAGCCGCTTCCTGACCGCTCGACGGTCGGAACTCTCCACGACAAGTTCAGACGTACCGGCTCCGTGTCCAGTCGAACCAGGTTCTCCCACTAACCTAATTATGGCTATTAGATAACTAACATAGCCTAACGTGGCACTAATAACTCCACTGCTACTGAGGTCCGCATGCTGGAGAGCTGAAGGGTGTCCTGCTGACTGCTGTTGAGGAGATGGAAGCTGATGAGTTGGAATAAGATTATTGGGAATCGATTTGTAGAAAGAATTTGTGAATTAGAAGCCGAAGAGGAAATGGAAGATTATTAGTAATTGGGAATAAGAAGCTGATTGGAAATTGGAAGCTGATTGAGAATTGGAAGCAGATTAAGAATCAGAGGATGATTGGGATTGGAAGATGAACGGGAATTAAAATATGATTGTGATTTGGATGCTGACTAGGAATTGAAAGATGATTGGGAATTAGAAGCTGATTGGGAATTAAAAGCTGATTGTGAATTAGAGGATGATTGGGAATTGAAAGATGATTGGGATTGGAAGATGAATGGTAATTGAAATATGGTTGTGATTTGAAAGCTGACTAGGAATTGAGAGATGATTGGGAATTGGAAGCTGAGTGGGAATAAGGAGCTGATTGGGAATAATTGGAGAATGATTGGGAGTTAGAAGCTTATTGAAAATTAGAAGCTGATTGGGAATTGGAAGATGATTGGGAATTAGAAGCTGATTGGAAATTAGAAGCTGATTGGAAATAAAAAGCTGATTGGAATTAGAAGCTGATTGAGAATTAGAAGCTGATTGGGAATTGAAAGATGATTGGGATTGGAACATGAACGGGAATTAAACGATGATTGTGATTTGGAAGCTGATTAGAAATCAGAAGATGATTGGGAATAAGAAGCTGATTGGGAATAAGGAGCTGGTTGGGAATCAGAGGATGATTGAGAATTGAAAGATGATTCTGATTTGGCAGCTGACTAGGAATCGGAAAAGGATTGGGTATTGGAAGATGATGATGTTTAAAATAAGATTAGAAGATTGGAAGATGATAAGAAACTAAATGATGAATATGAATTCAATGATTAATGGGAATTCGATGATGAATGGGAGTTGTTTAGGATTTTGTAGATGATATGGAATTGAACCTCGCTAAAGAATTGAAAGATATAGGCTCAAGTGTAACGAACACAGAAAGGTAAGATGTTGTTCAGAAGTTTTGACAATAGTACCCAAGAAAAATGAATATTGAATAATAGAAGAAACTTGCCCCTTCTCTTTTACTGCAAGAAAATCTGATTGACATTTTCGTGTGTGGCTCCTCTCTTCTTCAAGAAGAATATTTTACAGTCACGAACTCTAGCTGTAAAATAATACCTTCAGAAGATAATATAAGCTAAATCCTTTGAAAATATTAAGTAATGTCCTCCTCACATTCACTTCAATTACGCCACTACTCAGATCGGCTCTGGATAATCATCTAGGTTCTAGGGTCTTCATAAAGTTGAGTTATACAGTATAAGAAAGAGATTTGAATATCATTTTACAACTCCAATTTCTACAATAAGATGGATTGCTTGTATGGGACTTGAAGGGTAACATTGGAAAACTGTGATGGGAATCCCTGTTTAGATAGCATACAGCCTTATTACTTTTTACTACTTACTAGTATTTTCGTGATTCAGAGGATGAGAGTCCTAGATTGAACATCAAGTTTCATCTCATCAACACCTGGGAACATAATAGTTCATATTAGTTTATGTATTGAACAATTTTACATTACTTGTCAAAATTGGACAAATTTATGAAGTGATAAACATAACCTATTTTTGGACGATTTCTATCCAAATGTTGGAAAGGAACAGTTTTGGGCTTCAAGCCTTTTGATCCTTTCCCAATAGTTGAAAATGATATTGTATCCATCAATGTATAAATAAATAAATAAATTTCCTTAGTCCAATAACCTAGGAGCATTTCATAAAATAATTACTTAATAGCGTCCTTTCATTTTTCAAATCATTAATTACTTAGTCGTCTGAGAGTGAGAGTGTTTGCCTGAAACTCAATTTCATGAAATTTTACTGGAGAGGAAAAACTCAACAAAATGGCCCATCATGATGTAGTTAGAAGAGAAAACAAATCGTCACTTCAAAACTATTCATTGAATTTTTTATATTTTATTATGTTATATCATTTTATACATTGGAGGAGCTCTAGAAAAATCTACAATGCCCTATAATACTAAAATTCATTTTTCGTCATGATTAGAGTTTCATTCTACCTTCACCAATTCACCTTGTCAATCAGAATTGAATTTGATGCCTGGATGTGTAACACGTGCTTGAAGCTTGAAGGTGATCGACTTCTATAAATTTGAGGATTCAAAATCAACTAGTAGCTACATAGAATCCCATCTCAAGGGTTAATGCCCTTTTCTAATGGTCACTAAACCTCATTTGTGTTTATAATTGAAATAGCCTACCACCAGCCGACAAACGATGCTTGATGCCTGGAGTTGACTGTCTCCCACAATGCTTGAAATAGTTGATGACATAACTATTGGCACACTAGCAACTAGAAACCAGAAGCTGGCATCGATACAAATCTCAACTCACGTGTGTGTATTTTATTAATTTAGATTAGGAGATGAGCCAGATTGTGTTCGGAAGTTTTGAAAACAAAACCTCCTGTGAAATGATCGTTAGTTGAAAGTGATCATTTGTTTTTATACGTATAAAAGGATGATTATTTGTTTCCACAATCAATTAATCATTTTAACAAGACCGAATTATTAGAGAAATCACTATTTGGAAATCGGGAATGAACCTTCTCTGAATTAGTTGTCAGTCAATAGGAGCCTATATCGAGGTTACTTGATTGATTGGTTAAACATCTCAATAACAAGAGATTAACTATTTTTGACGAATTATTGAGAAGAGAGAGTCTTCAATAAAGCTCTGCAAAACATCCACATTTAGAGGAATTTATTCACTATTTATAAGGGTTTTCCCTATGTAACTCAATAAGGTTAATGAGAGACAATAATAATTTCAGGTACAACTTTTATATTGTTTCTATATTCTTCAGATAGCTTTGGAAATCATTTTCATGTTCACTTATCAGCGGATAAACTACGAAAGATTATTCCATACACTAGTTCATATATAAAGATTGAGTTCGAGGTTAATCAAAGGCATTTTTGTTCTGCTGATAACTTTCCACTCTGATGAATATTGTATTTGTAATTTTGACGAAATGAATAATATTATATTGTTAATTATTAATATTAAATGATAATATTCTATGTCTTGAAGTTTCTTGGGCATAAGGAGATAGCATTTTACAACTCAAATTTCTCCTAACTATTCCTAACAATTTTTCAAAGGGAAAAGGCTACATAACTCCACCACAAGGTAGCAGATTAGTATTTGATGGACATTCAGTTAGATCAACGTCAGCTATTTACCTAGTTTCATGTTTTCGCGGTCAACCTTGTTTTCAACCATCAATCGTTCTTCTGCAATAGGAAATCGTAATAAACAAATAGGACCTTGAAAATGAAAGCTGCCCGTTCAACATGCCATGGGCAGCCGCTCTTATAAATAAACATTATTTGCTCATTACCTATTCAAAGTCTCGCGGCTATTTTTCAAAGCAAATGCACGAGAAAAATTATTATTCCTCCCTGGGAAATTATTCCAGTATTTCCTGGGTGTTTTGATCGATACTCTCTTAAAATGACAAAAAAGTTCTAATTATAGTTTCGACTCAATCGCAAAAAATACGGGAAAAGTCATAAACACGTAAATTTATTAGGAATGTCCTCCGGAGTTGTATGACTGCTTCACATGGTAGGCCTTCGAGTAATGAAATCGAGTCATGTAATGAAATTCAAATTACAGAAATGAATACAGGCTTCTTATATCCAATAAAGGAAAATGCTTCAGTTTCTACTTATTAGTTTCATGATCGAATCTACAAAACTGAAACATAGTTTTTCTCACATGAAAAATTTGAAATACGTGAATCAGTCATTCGAGATAGGAATGAGAATCAGTCTTGTGATTCAGATGATTTGACGCATTGCAATTTTATTCTCGGAATTAAATAGGCCAATGTTATGATGCTATTTTACTCAGTAATGTTGGATGAGGAAGAATAATAGATAATAGATATCGTATTGCGTGTTTCAAAGTATTGTAATCTACATTCTACAGAAATTAAGCGACTGTCAACAGGAAATGGACAAATTGCTCATGATTAATCCGAAACGTATATTTGATACTGAATAAGATTAGTTTCAATTAATTTCTAAACTACACCGAATGGATTTGCATTCTCAATCATGGAATTAAGCTTATCAAAATCAGTCAAATCCACTTATTCTAGAATTTTTAGTAGTGATAGTGATACCTATACATAGTACACTACAAATTGAACTTTTCAAACCTTTTTGCTATTCTCGAATGATTCAGGAAAATTATTCCTAGACGAATCATATATCTTAATAATCACTAGAGTTTATAGTTTACTTAGTAGAATTATTCAAAAAGTTCAAATACTTGCGTTAAAGTACTAGTACGGTACCTATTTCTTCTTGCATTCAATGTAATTTGAGATGTCTTCTACACATTTGACACCGTATTATCATATGCAATTATTGTGCAATAGTTTCCAATGAATGACGAATGGATGAGAGTGAAAGTTCAATCCACGGTCAAGGCCGATCGAGAAAAATGATGCACGGTTAAAGTGAAATGAATGAAGCCAGACATAGTGGAACGGGAAAGTCATTTCTCTTCGAATTTAGTTTTAGGTTTCGGGAGCAAGCCGTGACACACCCTTCATACATTCATCAGACATCCTTCAGACATTTATCAGACATCCATTCAATCCCTGAATGAATAGAAACCCTTCAGAATAGAGTCGCACACTTTTTACAAAATGATAACGAGACTATGATGAATCAAGTCATACGAAGATCATATGAAGACTATCATATAATAAAATGTAATCGTATAAATTAATGTAATGATTGTAGCTCACACTTTAATAGTTCATGTAATGAGGTTTGTGGTGACTAGCTCAAATTCGGTCCCCCAACCTTTTAATACTTCCCACGCACACTTGCGATCGGTCTTGATTTTGATAAACGTGTGGTTTTTTATCTCGCATTAGTGGTTAGAAACGTTTCAATAGTTGTTATTATCAGAGTTCAGTCTCAACGTATCTGCCGCTTGTTGTGAATTTTTAATGGGGAAATTGAACTTGAGAGAGAGAGAGACTCATATGAGGATACTTTTCATAATAAAGACATTGAAGTCTGCGTTCTGTTCATTCGATTTCTGATCTTTTTACAATTGATTTGGAGTCCTCCAACATCGTTGTAAGATTGGGAATTTTTGAGGAAGATAGAGAAAGACACAAATCTGGAAGACTCCAGCAGACGATTCTGAGATTATAAAATATATATGTTTCCTCAAGTTCCATTCAAATCATTTTTAATCGATGAAGAAGAAGTAATAATAAATCTGGAGAGAACATTTTTGAGAAAGACACAAATGTAGAGATCTCCAGCTGGTACTCTAGAGTTGGTCCTAAGATGCAGTACATGATTGATGATTCGTTCACATTATGATCATAAACCGATCACATACTAATTACTTTTTATCATAAGCTTTTGTTAATTCGTCAATCAATGAAGAACTTCAATGTTCTTGGAAACGATAGGTCTCAATATCTGGAGAGTTTTGATAAAACATTTACGATATAGTTGAAATTCATCTTGTACAAAAATATAGTATAGTTGATATTGTATAGTTGAATTGTCTTTTAGCCGACTTGGAAGTGGAAATTGATTCTCCAATAACTCCAATCATTGTATTTAAAATGCATATGATTTCACTGAATCAGAATATCGGATATCTTGTAAGAGATTGTTTTAGGAAGAAAATAATGCTATTACATTCCTCATAGTCCATTATTATGTAACAAAACCACTGATCACATGCAGTTGCTATTAAAATTAATATAATTAAAGTTCCTTAAATTCAAACTTTTTCAAGAAAAGAACCATAATAATTTCCTGCCGTAAAAATCAATTCATCGTGTACTTCGTTGTAAGAAGAGAAGAAGCATTTAGTAGGCTACATGATGCTGATATTCTTACTCAAAGCATAATAATTCCTTTATCAACCCTCTCAAAATTTATAATTTCATCAAATTCTAAATCCTCACTCATTTAATTATTACTCTTTCATCAACTCTTTTTAGTATCTTTCAGCGAGAAAGTTACTTCACATGTGCTTGCCTACTCACATAGGCAAGTATCATTATTATTATTATTATTATTATTATTATTATTATTATTATTATTATATTATTATTATTATTATTATATTATTATTATTACCACTGATATTACTTATCCTGTAACACATTTTCTACATTATTGATGTGTTCTGTCTTCTCTTACTATGATTCCAAATCAATGAACACTATATTTTGGAAAATAATAACTATTAAACAAAAATCCCAATCAAATGCTGTAAATTTCCATCTAGCTGTTTACCCTGTTGTCAGTAGCAGTAGCAGAATTCTAAGGGGTGATTTACAGCATTTAATTGGGATTTTGGTTTAATAATAATTATTCATTGATTAGTATTTGAACAAATGCAACTTCCAAATTATTTCCATCTGTAGACTATCTTTTGGTTTATGAGAGGTATCCAAATTTGGGTATCAACCATTCCAAGTTATTGACATGAATGGTATAGTTCAATCTGAATCAGAGTCAGTCAAACACCGTCTCCCACAATTCAACTGAAACCAGCACACGAACCCCTTCACACTATTGTTATTGTGACAAACAATGACCTCCCGAAAGACAGCAGCTTCTGCCTGCAGGATGGCACAAGGCGTGATATCGACCAGGAGCCCCGAAAGCCATTGTTTGCACTATTGCCATTCATAGACACTGATGAAGTGAGTCTCTATGAACTGCTAGTAGTTTTAGGCCAGGGCTAGGACATGTATGTGCACAGTCCAAGGAATGACGCGGTCCGTTACTATCGTCGAAAAACTGACGCGCTTTTTGGCGGTCCGAACGCGCCGGTCACGGTCACTACGCGACGTCAAAAACGCATCAAAAATGGTCATGGACGATCGTGAGTATTTCAGTGTATATTTTCCACAGATATCTTCTATAAACTTTGAATCGTTTAGAATCAATTGTGATATTCGGGAGGTGAAAAAAGGACGTAATAATCCCAACGTCCCGATTCCCTAGACTTGATTATGTCTAGATTGATCTTGAGATTTTTTCATTTACTCATCATCATTCTGGAGTCGTTATGAGTTGGGGTAACGTGTTCTTTTCTGGATTATTGTGCCAATAATTGTGAGATAACTAAATCCATCGATAGGAATAACAAGTGTATGATTAAAGATATTGAATTGCACCTTACTAATCATTTGAGATCATACCGAAAATCAAGTATTCCTAATATTCATTATCATAGAATCGAATTAAACTGAGCATTCATATCGATATCATACATACATATTCATTATCAATGCCTCAATGCTTCAAGCCTGAGAGGTTCCAGTCATGAATTTATATTTTCTTCTCAAATATTTATATAAGTATTTATATTATATGGTGATTAATCTTTTGCCATCGTCTGTATAACTTATTACTCTGGAAAAATGAAAAATACTTGCACTACTTTGCAAAATGATTGTGATATTCATATTATCTAGTCTAACCTCATTCTTTTTTGAAACTATTATTAGTAAAAATTTGGGAGAAGACTGTTTTGGGCTATACCTGTTGTCTTCTCCCAATCATATTTAAATTATGATTTGTGATTGTGAATAAAAAAATAAATGAATGAATAAATGAATTATTAGAACAGTATTAGATTTCCTGAATTGGAAAGGATAGCTTCAAATCTAAAGTTTATGGTCCCAGCATCGATTTATTATATTGTCATTCAAAACAGACACGAGATACTGGTAAGCCTATTTTGATGAACTTAATTTGCGAGTGAAGAAAGAGGGGCGTGTTTATGAAGAGATGGGAAGTTGAGGTAGTTCATTTTTGTGAAATTAGTTTTTATGTGTTTGAGCGAATATGTGTTTACAGGCTCATTCAATTTAGTTGACTGATATATCCAACAAGAAAACAATGATTGATCACTGTTCTTGAAGGAGGAGGATGTTATGTATAGTTATCGTAGTCTATTACAGTTCTAACTTGATATTGATTAGAGAAAAAATCATCTTCAGTGCCAAAAATGCTCACTTTTTCACTTTATTCCAGGCAACTCAATCTCCTCGAACTCCTGTCTTCTGAGACTGAAATATATCAGTGGTCAAGAAGATGAGTTCCTTACAGAACACCCTCGAAGGGTATGATGTAACATTTACAGGCACTCACTTTTAGTGGTTCGCATTGTTATTGAGTCGCTATAGAAGCCTGTACACGTTGTCATAGCTATTTGCTTATTACGGTTTAGAATAGCGACATGGTGGTTATTATTGTGATTAGAGTAGAAGTCTAGAGATTGTTAATTTTCACCTTTTGTGTTCATTTTTTATCAAGTTAAGCTTGACTTAGTATGACGTTAAAATTATTAGATAACTAGGTTTTTATTATTTTGACTTCTATTATGGGATTTTTGTTCAGAATGATTGCATGGTTGTTAGAAGTGTAATGATTTTTTCAATATAGGATAGTAATTATTGTTGTTTTCCTAGATTCTAGATAAAATGATCGATGTCTATTTATTAGAAGATTTACTTTCCACGCTTTACTGTTGAATTAGAAATAAAGGCTTAGTTTAGGATGCAAAACATTTAGCTGAAATATTCAAGAATTATATGAGGTATCTATACATTTTCATATTATTAGATGGGGAGACCATGGAAGACAAACTGTGTGATCATTTTCATTAATTTCACATTTTTCAACATTTTAACTAATTTTTACTAACAGCCAATAATAATATTAGCTCACATAAAAAATGTAGCCTTCTCCCCTCTGTAAGTATTGCTTGACATTGATTCGTTAGCAATAAAGTTAGATATCGAGCGCTTTGATGTATTGGCTTTGAATTCGATTTCAAAGGAATTTCAAAGCAATTTGGATTTGAATCCATCCCTCAATTCACTATTCTCACTTCAGATCGATATTTTTTCTGTCTGTGCAGAAGAAGTCTTCATTATTGACGTGCACATTGTTGAAAATCCGGATCTCAAACTGAACCATCTTCCTTGTCCCTCAATTGTTGGAAAAAAGTTTTTCTAAATAGCTCAGTTGACAACTTGAATATTATTACGCAACTATTATAAACTAAACATAAACATCACAAGAAATGTATAATATGAGGTCGTGATCGAGAATAATTCGTCTCATTATACGCTATACTATGGATTTAATCTCAATTTTTTGTTCAATATCAAAAAAGTCGTAGAAAGTAAACGAACCAACTGCTGTCCTCCCCTTTCATTCACGAACTCACGTATAAAGACTAGAAGAAGAATTATTTCCTATATTACTGGGTCACTTTTGAATAACATATCTTCTAGTACCCTTCCTTTTACGTCTTATTTACGTTCATAGATATAAGACTGGGTTATAGGCCTATGTCCATACTTACATATATATTTTCGCATTTCCTATACATTTGTATATCTCACTAATTCCTCCATAACCTGTATAACTGGACACCATAAGTCAAGCCGAAGTAATGAAAACACCCATTCTACTTTCTATAAAATTCCTTCTGTGATAAATTACGATTAATCTGGGAGACCTGAAGAGCCCTGTTAAATCACCCTTGTTAAATATGATATTTCTGCGTTGTCTTTGCATGATATGCTAGTTATAATTGTAGGTGAGTTGAATGGAGAATGTACAATGGATAGTAGAAAGTAGAGGAGAATGGAAGGGGAGGGGAAGAGAATGCTATCAAGAGTATAACTGAACCGTAACCAGAAATAGAGGAAAGGACATGGAATTGAAGCTTCAGTGCGAAATGTCGCTTCAGTTATAGATAGTAGTGTGTTAGTATAAGGTTGACATTGACATAGAGTGCTATAACAGCTTTTTGTTGGGTGATAGAGTCTTCATTCAAGCAATAAATTCTCTTTCATAGTCATTTTTTGAAATTCTCTCAATTTTAAACTACAAAAAAGTGATCCTTTGGAAATAGATTGAGAGTGATAGAAGTGTGGGGAAAAAGGTAAGCCTGAATAGAGAGTTTATTCATTTTAGTATAAAAATATGATAGCTAATAAATCGATTATTTTATTTTTCTGATTAGGTACTATGCGAATAGTTGCTTCCATCAATAATCACAAAAATGTATTTTATTCATTTATTTATTTGTGGATACAATCACAAATCATATAAATATGAATGGGAAAGAAAAACAGGCTTGGCCAAAACTATTCCATTCCCAAATTTTGATAATTAATATCATGCCCAAAAAAATAGATTATGTTTCTACTGTAAATAATTTATCCAGAATTATGTGAAATTCAGATAATGTTTATGAGACTAAGGCCTAATTTTATAGACCTAATTTATGATTAAGCCTTAAGATTGTTATTCATATACCAATAAAGTAATTTGAATAGTTCCTCTCAGGTATATCATCAATAATATATTATATAGTTTATAACAACTTGGATGGTATGCCTTAATCGGATGGATGGTTTGAATATATTCAACTGGAAATAATAATATCTGAATTATTTGTTATCGGCACCCTTTCTTTATTAATAATTGCAACATTTTCAATGTTATTCAAACAATGATTTGTATCTTCACAGTTTTTCAGCTTCAAAAATATTACAGTAAGCCTACTTATTCTCCTCAAATCTATCAAAATCTCCAAATTTAAGTCAGTTCCAATCTAAAAATATACTATGAAGCTGTCTTAACAGCAAAGTGTAGCAGAAAGTTTTATTCTAGAACTTACCTATCACCTTCTAATAATTTTCATTCATAATCCAAATAATAATAATAATTATGTTCACTAAAACAACTTTTTATTTCATTCATTATTCATTTTTATTTTTTCAATGATAACTACGTATTCCTATACCTCTACAACTGGACAGTGATTCTAGAAGAAGGGAGGACAATGATTCAGTAAGAAACAGAAGAAAAATAAAACATAGAATCATTGGAAGAGAGAAATATATATAACATACTGTAAATAAAAATATAAATTTGAGTACCCTTTTTAAATTATTTCGTCAAGATATGTTTCGGCTACTAATGCCATTTTCATTTTAGTAGCCGAAACATGTGACGAAATAATTTAAAAATCTGGTGTGGCGCACTCACACAACTTTCCTTGCCGTTATGAAAATTGATCACCTGACGCTAGTATTCACGCGCATCTCAAGTCTACTTATAAACAAAGATCTGAGCCAGCTGGTGACAGTACAATAACGCTGGAGACATTCGAGGTCTGCTATCTCTTCATAGTGATTGATTTAATAGAATCAACAGTTGCCAACAGTTTGCAATTGGATAATCACATTTTCTCGAATTTTGAGCTTATTTTCAATTTTAGGTTTGAGCTTATTTTTAATGTTATTGAACATCAATTGTAGAGATTCTCATGCTCAATCTTTTCCACTCAAAATTTTTTGTTTGAATTGTATCTGAAGTCTGATGATTGGGTATCTAAAATCAAACTTTGCAAATATTTCAGGAGCTCCTGAAATTTTTACAGATATGGGACTTGTGGCAGTTGATACAGCTTATCAATGACTATTCTAGGTATAAATTTAATCGGAATCGTTGGAGCCGTTTTCAAGAAAATCGTGAAAACCCCTGTTTTTGACAGCATTTTCGCCGTTTTAGCCGCCATCTTGAATTGCATTAGATCGAAATTGTTCGTGTCGGATCCTTATCTTGTAAGGACCTTAAGTTGCAAATTTCAAGTCATTCCGTTAATTGGGAGATGAGATATTGTGTATACAGACGCACATACACACACACACACACACACACACACACACACACACACACACACACACACACACCACACACACACACACACACACATTCAGACCAATACCCAAAAACCACTTTTTTGGACTCAGGGGACCTTGAAACGTAGAGAAATTTAGAAATTGGAGTACCTTAATTTTTTCGGAAAGCAATACTTTCCTTACCTATGGTAATAGGGCAAGGAAAGTAAAAAGGGTTCTCAGATTTAGGCTATATTTTTATTTATATTCAAAAGTAGCCCTAATAAAGAGAGAAAAGACAACATACTGTAATTATTCTACTTAGGGGACACGAGCAGCATCATCAAGATTGGAAACAACTTTATTTTTTTTTTAATCAAATTGTTTCGCAACTGTGTTACTCAAGATCCAACTTGACCGTGATAAATTTATTTTAATGAAAAACCACATCCACATTTTGATAAAACAATTTTTATTCTCCAAGAACGGAAGTCTCTTCCAAATTGAATAATAACATATAGGCCTATATTATCATCAGTTGGAACATCAACCCAGCAGTGCCTCTAAAAATGTCCAAAAACTGATACTAATCAGCAATCACCCCTCAAATACTTCCGCAAAAACTTCAGTACAAGTCAAGTAATTTATTACTTTCAATTCAGTTTCCATTATAGTTGATTGCATTCAATGTTTCACGCGGACTAATTTGCATTCAATACCATTATTTTCCATTCTTCTTTTTCCTTACATTCTCTTCTATTGAGTCATTCACATTATTCTGTCACATTGATGAGCTCCACTCCTCAACCAACCTGTCATCGTTGAAAAAATTCAACAAATAACTTGATGACGTAACGTGTGTTACAATTTCATTGTGATTTGTAACATACTAATAAAGAATCATCCATCAAGAATAAAGCTCGTGTAGGTGTCTCAAAAGGGACCAATAATAATGAGTTATTCTTATCGCGTAATATGGGAAAATACTTGAATAATGACATGCCTATTCAATATCGCATTGAAATTTACCAATTATGACCAATTTCCAATTCATTTTATTATTTGTCACAGGCTAAACAACAGTAGACAATAGTCATGTACATTAAAAACTTGAAAATGTTAACACAAAGTTGGAATTTATAAATTTTTAAAATGGTGAAAATGTAATTTGAGAGCTAATAAATAATGTGTCAGCTACTTCCCAATTCTATATAGAAACATTCATCAATAAAATCTCGGAACATTAACATTATTTATACTCGAGAGTAACACGAGAGATTCTTAAAACATTTTTTCAGTTATATTTTGTTTTTCTCCAATCAGTTTAATATAGGGATTGCCAGCTATAGGGACACTGGGCTATCAATCAGCTTTTCAGTCTTGTCCTAAAAATTGTCAATGTTTGAGCCTCTTTCAAAGTACGATCACATCATATTGTAATATTAATAATATTAAAATATTATTATTATTAATATTATTGATCTGATAATATTAAAATATTCTATGGAATTATCCAATCCGATTATTCACTTGTTGATGAACGAGATAATATTACGTTCTGTGTGGAATAATTTGTTTGTTGAAGATTTTCAGCATTTTTCTCAAAATTAAATATTTTATTCATAGGTCTAATTCTAATCTTGCATATACAATCCATCATTGATTGATAAATAGAGGAAGCTCACTGCTTTCGTGTATCCTGATCAAGTTATGTTATAGAAATTTATACTTTAGATTTTTTCAAAGTTGAAAAATGTGCTAATTTCTTTGATCATTTTTCATGTGCTATGATAATTGGAATTGCTTATGTTTGTAGATGAACACTATCGCCAAGTCAATGATTTTTTTAATTGAATGTACCACATCACAGTTTTGGAATTTTACTATACTGCATCAGTATTTCAAACGTTTTTTCACTGAGAGCACCGTAGAGGGAAAGAACGTTTTTCACTTTTAGAATGAGGGAGTAAAAAAAAATATTCGTAAAAATTCATGGGTGAATACATGTTTCATTCATTTAGTCATAAAATTTCATTAGATTAGATGTGAGAAGAACAATTGCAAATATACCGTGATTATTAGAATATTTTAGCAATGTCCCGGGAATTATCAATCTCTTATAGATCATATTATTTTAAATATTATTCACTTGTATTTCCCTGTACCTACTGCAAAAATCATGCAAATAAAACAGACCACTCTGTAGGCCTACACTCTTATATTCACTGATTTAACGTCCAACATCAAGATTACGACCAACATTTATAATAATATAAAATGTTGTTAAAAATGTTATTGTTGATCAATGTAATCAATTGCTTCCCAACTTTTCTATTTTAATCACTTCATTATAATTATCCCGAATCAGCAAGAGACAATAATAATTGCTTATGGAGCTTTTATTGTGAGGAAAATAATCCTCAAATAACTTACTTTCAAATAATCAAGAAGCACGAATTAAAGAGTTCTGAAAATCATTGGCTATCAGAGAACAGGACAATGTCAAAAAGTATACAACAGTTGAAAAGAAAATTCGAAATAAGAAATTTGACAATGATTTTATTTCTTCCTACAGTATGGTAGGAATAGGCTGATAGCAATAAATAATAGAGACTCTTGTAGTGAGTGGAAAAATTCCAATAAGATATCTACCATAAAATGTTTTTGACTTGAATACTTGAGATGAACTTGAATTGATTTGATAATGTCTTCTCATACGTGTTCATTAAGCCAGAAAATTCTTGAAATACCATATCAATAATAGTTTGTCATGCGCTTATGCCTCAATTTAGTGAGCAATTTATCAGTAAATTTGTCGGCTTCTCTTTCATCAATGAATATCTTCAAATTTAAAATTCTGTTCCACTCCCACTCAAGTATGAGGTAATAGACAGAAAGAAGTGATGATAAAATGATGACCTAATAATAATACGAATAATAATGATAATACACATAATCGAGTGACGTAGAAAATAGATTACAAAAATGAATGATTTTTGCGTATGTTTAGTTCGGTATATGCAGAGAATAAAGCTAGCTCAATTTTATAACATTTTGTGAGGTACGCTACCTACATGTGTACTACGTAGTACAGATGACATGCAGTGAGTTACCATACTGAAAAGTCTTTATATGCCCGGTCGCAGGTAAGCCGGTCAAATTTTAGCCGTGATTAATTCCACGAGAACCAATCAGAGAGAGCATATTTAAAAAACGGTTTCGCTAATTGGCTCTCGTGGAATTAATTACTGTTAAAATTTAACCGGTTCTTGTGCAAGCGGCACTTAGCAATCATAATCATCGGTCAATTGGATGAAGGATTTCATTAGGAGTCTTGATAGACACGCATTATTTAGTGATATGATTAATCCATCAATTTATCCTCATAGAAAAGTAGATTTTCACTTTTATTTCAATCCTCCCATTTCATTCACTTATCAAACAACTATAAACTACTACTACTGTATTACCACAGAGAAAAAATACACAGAGAATGTGTTGGAGTTGGATCAGTTGGATGAGAGAGAAGGAGAATGATACCTATAACATACGTTGCATGGTTTCTTATATGTACTATAGTGAGGTCCACGTTATAATGGCAGTGGAGAAAGATAGGAGAACAACGTTGCCGATCCTATGTCTTGTCAATATGCCTTCTGTAGACGGTAGCTGATACAGGTTTATTGATGTAATATCAATATTGTTCATTCTCGTTTTAAAATAATAAATTATATTTTATTAAGCAAGAAATTTTATTTTTCAATAATTTTATAATTAAGATGAAATATTGTTAATCAATTATTAAGAGACGATCTGACAACAAAGCAAAGCGAGAAATAGATAGCGCTATCCGCTTTGTTGAATGATAGACAATGATAGCAATTACCATTGCTAATCAAACACTGCCATTATAACGTGGACCTCACTATAGGCAGCTAGTAGGCCTACCCATTTTACAAGTTGAAAGAAAAAGAGCTATTGGTGCAAAGAGAAGATAAAAGTATTGAGAAAGGAAAATGGTAGAGCAAAGTTGATACTCGTGCATTCCTGTCCTTATCAATAATTAATATTGAAAGCCATAAGACAAAAAAAAACTTTATTGATATTCTTGAATAGTGAGCTGTATTGCTGTATTGCTGTATTTTCAACATGCATTAGTTCTATAAAGTTATTAGGCTATCTAAATAAATGCAAAGCTCAACTGGTTTTTGTCAACTAGAAATAGAAAGAAAAATAAAAATCTCAGTACCCTTTCTGAATATTTAATCACAACATGTTTCGGACATTGATGCCATTTTCAAGTGATATAAAGTAAATAAATAAATACTGCTGAAATATTTATATTTTGTTATCTATTTTCTTTGTAGTGACTGTACTTTCACTCCCAGAAATAAATAATATTATATAGCCTTGAATTTTGTCGTGATCCTGAAAGGTCAAGTACTTCTTAGTTAATCTGCCAAAAATTATTCAATTCAAAATAACTACAAAAAAATAATTAAATCATCTGATTCCAAGGTGTGAGAATAGCTGTTTGGTTAAATTTTCTCTATGAAGAATTAATTTATGAAGAGGTGGCTATCACGCTCGTTCATTCACTAGTTTAACTATCACTTATCTTTAGCGTAAAAATTTACACAAAAATATAAAAATAAACGTATTTTTCAATATTTTAGAGTTTCTTTCAGTTTTTGTCGATAGTTTGGCATACTGTGTGACCGTATTTTCCTAAAAAGCATGTCATCATTCTCTGCAATCAATTTACAAATTTAAAGTTCTAAATAGGTACCTACTCTAGCAATAATAATTTATTATGCATATAATTATAAAATTTATCGCTATTCATAATGAGAGAAATCGGAGAGAAAGCTCAAATCAGCCGTTAATTGTTACTATATGAATGGCACCTTCTAAATTTATCAGTGTTCAGATTACAAATTTCAAGTTCTAAACAGGTACAGTACCTACTCTAGCAATAATAATTTATCATGCATAGAATTATGGAATTTATAGCTATTTATTATTGAAGAAATCGGAGAAAGCATGGAGAGAAAGCTCATCAAATCAACCGTTAATTGTTATTGTTACTATATGAATGGCACCTACTTAGTTTATCAGTGTTCACCAAGATAACATTTTTATTAATATTTTTTTCTCACGCAGCTTAAAAACTGACAAAGACTTTGATATTCTACACCAGTGCACCACTGACCTGTTCAAAATGTTTGTTGAATAAAAATAATTCTACCGTCAAGTTTTAATCTTTCCATTCTATTACAGTATTTTGAAATTCATTGACAATAATTCTTATTACGGTACAGTACCATATTAGTATTGCTCACATATCAATTTAGTAGATATTTTTCCAAGTGCCCACAGAATTTCACCATGTCTGTAGCCTAAGCATTTGCAAATTAGCTGACTTTATTCCTTATTGATTTATACAATAAGTACATCAAAATGATAGGCAGAGGAAAAATAAGGTTACCTTGTGCTTTTCCTGTCCCAAATTTGGATAAGGTTACACATAGTTCGAATCAGATTAAGTCTTGTAGTTGTTCACTTCACTAAATTTTCAGTCCTTAATTATTTTCACAAGGTAGATTTTTAAATTTATATACTTCCATTCCAATTCTATAAGATACCGGTACCACTCTTCTCACTATAATGCGTCTATTTATGAATCTAATGTCACGACCAATATATTTGATTATTATTAGTAGCCTTCTTTCAAGAATGATCATTTTCTCGTTTTATCAGCCAACATACAAGAGACATTTCCCTCATCATAAGAAAAAAATCCAATGAATGCTCACTAACAAACTTTTAAAAAAATATATATCTTTATCTGCCCACCAGTATTAGATTGTTAAAATGATTTGGTTTTTCTTTCTCCACTTTATCAGTGTTGCTGTGAAACTTGAACCAAAATTAATCTCATTTCCATCCTTTCGTTGAAATATAGCCTGGGCCTACCCTTCACAATTATGTTGTAATGTTTCTCTTCCCCTATTGTTCATTCCAATGTTATTATTTTATAAATATTAATTGTTTCATATTATTTTAAATGCTATAAATTATATAAGACTTTCTCTCAAATTTATGGTTTCAGATTTGCATTAGCTATGTGTTTTCGGTTGTATTTTTATTGTTTAGTCAAATATTATTATGGAATTGAATATATGTTTTTTACATCAAGACAAATATAAAATACAATAATTGTACTTTTTACCACTTGAATAACAATAAAAATTACCATACAAGAATACAATATTTTTGTTATGACAATACTATAATGGAAGTCTCTATAAACAGTAAATCACAACAATAAATTTCTTCTAATTAAAGTGATAGATTTCTAAATTTAGCACGTTTGTTGTCTATCCTATCATAATACAACAAAACTTCCAATAATAAGTAAAATTCTAGCATAATACAACAAAACTTTCAATAATAAGTTAAATTCTAGCATTGAAATTAAAATTGATAAAATGATCATCATAATTTGAAAATAAATGAATCATCTCAGGCACAATACTATTATCATTAGCCACTCTATCAAATAAAGTGGCTAATGATAATAGAAAATAACTAGTACCCTTGAAACATTCATGTTTCAGAATTTTAGATTATATAATAAAGAAATATTCATTTCATAAATATTATATTGTTTTATATTATCGCAAATATTATAAATTATAAAAGACCTCCCCTCTAAAATTAATTGTTTTCGGTGTGTGTTTCAGAATCATGTCGGCGTTCAAGTCTCGACTGGGCGTGTCGGAGGTGACTGACAACAAGAGCAACCTGGGCCGCGCTCTGGTGGCTGAGATGGTCGGCAACTTTGTGCTCAACTTCTTCGGCTGCCTGTCAGTGCTCGACCTCAACCAGGCGGCCAACTCCAATGCGGCGCCCAACATTGTTGTCATCGCCCTCTCCTTTGGGCTGGCCATCATGGCTTGTGTGCAGGTAACTATCATTGGTCATATCGTCAATCCACAATTATTACTGTAGGTTTATCTCAGTGAGAGGCCAAAATAAAACTCGTTGAACTAGCCTATTTGTTGTCTGTGCAGGTATACACCAACAATAATTATTTAGGTACTAATTGGTAGTAATGATATAGTATAATATTCAATATCAATATATCAATAATTTTATTCAGTTCAACAAAAAATACATAAAAGAAATCAAAATACAAAAATCACAATCAAAAATAAGTTTCTAATAGAATACAAAAACAGGCTTCATGATGGGGTGTGCTGAAAAGAAAAAATACAGGAAAAATAAATACCTAGCCAACTATGGTCACAGTATACATACAGTACGGAAACTTGGCTAGTACCCTGACGCTAAAATCAGCCATCTTGTTAGGAAGCGCCGCATTGTAATAGTATTGATGGTAGGTTCGGATCACTTTAATGATCCGGATCAATTGATCTCGTTCACTGCTACGAGCCAATCAGAAGACCAGGATTGGAACTTCCCAAGGTCACGTGATGTGTTTAGTATTGGGGTCATGTAAAAAGCATTGGTTAGATAGGCGATTTATTACAAGTTTCCATTCTGTACTTATTCTGTGCTATGGTTTCCCATGTAGTAGGCAGGTAGAGGGTGTAAAAGTAAGGAATGAAGGGTAAAGAGGAGTGGGAAAGGGAAGAAATGGAGAAGAAGGCAGGAAAAAAGAAAGTATAAATATGAGCAAAAATTTTAAGCGAGTACACTATCAACAAATGTATCTAAAAGAAAAGCCCTTGCAAACAGTAGTTGGAGCAGAAATCTCGAGACTCATACGTCGATATGAATATTATTTGTTTGTATGACAACAAGTACTGAATGAAATATAGTCGAACCACTATGATCAGGCTTATTGACTGAAGCGGCCAAAATATAAGGGGCTATTGCATCAAGGTATAGTTTTTAGAAACGTGGTCCAAGATTTCAAATCAAATCAAATTTTAGAATAAAAAATGTAGATATAACTTTCCGTGTTATAATATTATACTGCAAGAGTGATGCTCCCTTGCTGGTTGCACTTTGACGAACAAAAAAAAAAAATAATAGAGAAGGAAAAAATACGATAGTGAAAAACAGACTATAAAAGATGTTTGGAATCCCTCTAACATTTGTGGGGGGATTTATGTGGGAAGAAAAAAAATTCAAGCAGGCCAGATATATTTTTGGGTTTAGCAGTTCGTGCTAGAGCTGGATTCCTCCTATATATATATCATATACACGTGAAAGTGTCCGGTACAGTAAGAATATGATTCCCATAAGTTATAATGGTAACTATTATTCACACTCACTCGACTGTCGGTCTGAGTGAGAATAGCTCAATTAGAGCTCATAATGGAAATTACATTGTCACTGTCAAGTGCAAATCCAGCTTAAACCTCCATTCAGAAACAATTTTATCAACATTATAGTAAAAATATTCATTATAGTAAAATTCACAACAGGAAGCAGAATAATCAAATGAGAATTGTTTCACAGTTTGATGATATTGCATGCAATCAAAACATCCGATTGTCACGTCATTACGATTTTCATTCTTCTAATTATTATGAAAAAATAACGCAGCGATCAATTCATTGAATGGAACGATTTCAGTTTTCATTCATGGAGGTGTTCTACAACACTGGTTCCACTTCCCTCACACAATAATGCTCTGATTCGGAAGTGCATTGTTGATTATTTTAGATGCACTTTATTCCACTTATTTTCAATGTCACATCCATAATAATATGATAATATTCAAGAGATAATTCTTGATCGTCAAAAGCATTCAACGGTTGAACAAGAGGGCATGCCCGACATCCGTCCATATTTTTTAGATACAGAAATCATTTATGGGAAACTAAATGTCATACTATAATAATTGCATTGTAATATGGATATATCATAGGCCTAACTATACTCCAATGATATGAACGGCATACTCATATTACCAAGATACAGTATGCAGAAAGCAAAAGTGGAAAGTTGAACAGCTATAGTGAGGTCCACGTTATAATGGCAGTGTTTGATTAGAAATGGTATTGCTATCCTTGTCTATCATTCAACAAAGCTGATAGCGCTATCTCTTTCTCGCTTTGCTCTGTTGCCAGATCAACTTTTTTAACAATGTAGAATCCTATAATATTAAACGAGCAGCTTCTGTTTATATGTTTAGATGTTTATATGTTTGTATTTCACCGGATCTCGAAAACGGCTCTATCGATTTTCACGAAATTCAGAACATAGTAGGTTTATAATATAAAGATTCGATTGCACTAGGTCTCATCCCTGGGAAAACTCGCTGAAGGACATCAAAAGGATAATTATTATTCATCCTTGGAAAAACAGTTGATAATAATTATTTCGTCGTCTGTTGGTGATGGAAGTGAGTGAGCGAGTTCATGTGTGTGGGACTGTGTCAAAATTATGACTCAGCTGTTGAACTTTTGTAATCATTCAGCTACCGTATCTCTTTCTCGCAATCAGGCACTTAGTTCCGGTTGCAAAAAAGCCGGGTTATTTTGAATACTGATTAATTCCAATAGATACATCTTTTTGAAATGGTCTTCTCTGATTTGGTTCACGTAAAGTTAATCAGGATTAAAATTTAACCGGTTTTTGTGCAACTGGGCCTTTGTGAGGGAAATTTTCGCATTCCTCTGGGTAATAATCTCAATTTACTGTGATTGGATAGAACATTTCTGTATGAATATTATTTTATTTTCTTCTTTCGTAATAATTTTTTTATGCTTTTTTACTCCAGAGCGAAGCTCGGTCCCCGATATTTAATAATTAATTAACAAAAGATCTCATCTTAATTATGAAAATTCACTATAAAATTATTGAAAAATATAATTCCTTGCTCAGTAAAATATAATTGATTATTTTAAACGAGAATGAACAGTTAATATTGTCACCTGGTCATATGGGACATATATATGAATCATATATTTGTCTCATATTGATCAGGATTTTAGAGTTTTAAAATTAAAAAAGTTCAATGAACAGTGTTTTTGTCTTTGAACAATCTTTGTCATCGACAGAAAGATTGTTTATTTCATTACAATATTTGTTCACTGTTTACAATATTACATTAATAAACCTATACCAGCTACCGTCAAGAAGGCATTGCAAGACAGTGAGAATCGGCAACGTTGTTCTCCTATCTTTCTCCACTACCATTATAACGTGGACCTCACTATAGAGCTTGCTCTATGTGCATAGATTTTTGAAAACAAGAGAGGAAATTATAATAGTGATAACGCAACGATGCATGACCTGTTGCTAATTAAAGCGTGGTGGCAATTCATATTCTGTAAACTCCTCACTGTATACACAACCCATCATGACAACGCACCCGAAGTTCCTGTCTTCTTAAAAAAAATCCAAAAAAAGTGACAGGTATTCCGTCAACGTTATGTTCCAACGACCTGTGCAACAGGAAAACTTCCTGTTGAAGGAAGTGTTTGTAAACCCTGGCATTGAATAGAGGGGAGATTAAAAATATGGTTTCAAAACAAAGGGTTCAAAAATCTGAAGTTCAGAGATAATAATATATCAACAATATAGACATTCTCCCATAAATTAATAGAATAGTAGCCAGAGCTCTCGTATGAATTATATTATATATATTTCAACAATAGTACAGTGAGAGACTCCCCACCAAACAAAACTCATAAAACATTGATTTTAAAAATTCATCTTTCTAGTTTCTCCCATTATTTTTCTGCAAGATCAGTGTAGGCTTATAGATGAGATGGATTGGTGAATTGATTTGAACTTTTTAAATTTATCTTTTCAAACTAGTTTCTCCCATTATTTTTCTGCAAGATCAGTGTAGGCCTATAGGTGGGATGAATTTGTGAATTTATTCCAGAAATGCTACGGTACCATTCTAGATAACTATAAAATTGATAAAACCGGTATTTCATTTGAAGTACAATATTTTATTTTTAAGTAAATAGCTGAATTAGGAAAATCTATTACTGCACCGCATCACTAATTGATACAAATTTAACACTTATGAGTTATATCCAAGAATAATTATAGTATGTGAATGGCTATAGTGAGGTTCACGTTATAATGGCAGTGAAGAAAGATAGCAGAACAACATTGCCGATCCTCAGGGTTGTCAATGGCTTCTTCTATAGATGGTAGCTGATACAGGTTTATTGATGTAATATTAACTGTTCATTCTCGTTTAAAATAATCAATGATATTATATAAATTATAATTTTTAATAGCTCTATAATGAATTTTAAAAAATTAAAATGGAATATTTTGTTAATTAATAATCGATTTTACATTGTTTAAAGACGATCTGGCAACAGAGCAAAGCGAGAAATAGATAGCGCTATCCGGTTTGTTGAATGGTAGACAAGGATAGCAATATCATTGCTGATCAAACACTGCCATTATAAAGTGGACCTCACTATATGATATACTGTAGCAATATTCAATGAAAAAAGATAATTTCGTTGACATGGGTCACTAAATTTGATACAATTGATAAAATTTTCGACATTCGACCTCAAATTATAATTAAAGCCAATTATACAACTATTATTATAGTCATTCAAAACCAAGTTGATAAAAATAATAATGCAAAATAGAAATTATAAACATAATTTTTATCTACAGTAGATTATTAGCCTTATTAGCAAAATATTAGCGTAACCCCAACTTATGTAATGGATTGGAATATCTGCCAAATTTTCAACAGTTATCATTATATCTTTCATTCATAGAGCCGCGAATTTTTTGAAACGATAGAGCTATTCTAGCTCCATCAGTTATCACATTATTCTATAAATCTTGAAAAAAAACACTGAACTATTCCATGATTACAGAAAATATTTTATAGACGATGAAGCACAATTTAGCATTTTGCTGGAGGGAGTGGTGATTGAAAATGATGGAAAACATAATAATATTGCTCTCCGTATCATTCAATTGGAATGATGAGTTCTATCATTATGTAAGGCAACTCTGTTTTTTGCTAGAATTAGTTTGTGGAAAATGGTTGTATTCCATAAAAATAATGTTTATAATTATATTATTCAATCATAGAATACTGACAGACCGACAGACAGAAACATATTCATTTACAAAAAATGGAAATTACATAATGAAAATCTCTTGTACGGTACTCAAACACAGTTTCAATACTAAGAAAAAAAAACAATAAAATGAATACACTAAGCTGATTGAATAACTTTCAAGAAAATAGTCCGCATGAGCAAATAAATGCCTGTGCGCAAACCAGAGTTGCATATTCAGACTTTTACAGAGAGGAAGGAAACAAATTCTATGTATTCTGAAGCTTATTGACTATTATTACTACATTCAGTGAATTAGGCAGCTCAAAAATAAAAAAATTTAAATACAGTTTGGAGTACCTATTAAATCTATCTCATATCTCATTATTGGCTCACATCAAAAGAAAAAGCAGAGTGGAGAGCTATTGTTGTTTTAAAGATTCTAATAATCTTTTTAGTGATTTCTTCATGATTTTAATTCACAACTACCGTACATATTCACTGAATATTCATGCTTCTATTTTGGTATATTTCAGTCATTGGGTCACGTGAGTGGTGCACACATCAATCCAGCTGTGACGTTTGGCTTCATGGTGACTGGAAAAGTGACTATTATCAGAGCACTGCTTTACATCGTCGCACAATGCCTTGGAGCCATCGGTGGATCTGCTGCACTCAAGGTGAGCTTTTTCAATTTCATATCAGCTTCATTTGTTATATATCAATAATAAATATTTACAGAATATATGTAGCCTAGAAATTAGTGGATAAATTTATACATGTTTTCTGGATTATTTTGAATCCTCTTTACGTTTAATTCTGTTAGATCCCTCGTATAGATTATCTTGTTCGGTTAACTGAACTAATTAGTAAATTTACTAATTTACAAGAAGAGTAGACTTAATAAATTTACTGACTATTATAGTGAGTTATCATTCCTTGAATATTCAATATGACAGTGGTTTTACCAATCTTATTTGATTTGAGAGAAAAATATCAAACCTATTTTATCATGACCAAATTAATTAGGTCTACAGACTCTCCGTTATTAGTAGATTTTTTTGTGGACCAAATTAAAAATTTCGGCCCCTCTAAACTGACCCTTTCTCCACTTGATTAATGGGGAAGTTTTTCTCCATATCTTAGAATTATATGCATCAATTCAGTTTAATCTATGAATTTTGTTTCATATTAACCACTGTGCACAAACCAGAGTTGCTTACTCAGATTTTTACAGAGGGGAAGGAACCAATTTCGATGTATTCTGAAGCTTTTTTCAATATAAATATATTACAGAGCTGTAGAGTCTTCAAATAACTCTCAGTAGATACCTCTCCTTGTTAACCATAGTTGGATATGAATGATATTTAATTTTTTAGACTTACTGATTATTGAAATACAATAAAATTATCATCAAATACACTTTATTTACTCTTATGAACTTTGTAATTATGTACAAAACGTTATGTTTATTTACATATGATGTGTCATAATAATAAAATACAGTGTACTTTATAAAAGTGTTTAGTGTGTTTTGGATATGAATTATTAATTGAAGCTGCTTTCCATTGAATTATTAATTGTTTCAATCTCCTGCGATTGCATTTTCATACTGTGTTTTATAATTTGTGACTCAGTCTATAAATGGAATAAATAGAAACAGGAATGAATCTTCACAATTGCTGAAAAAGGTGGATAAATAGGTCTATTCGTATTCGGTGGTCTTTTAATTATGTAAACACGATATGGACGGCAGGATAAACCTCCACCAATTATGTAAGCAATATGTGCCTACACCGAGTATGTAAAGGTGGAGAAATGAAAACAAGAAATGATCGTACTGGTTTGATAATTAAAACAAAACAATAAATTATTTGTACAAAAAAAATTAGAATTATAATTATAAATTATGAAATAACAATAAATAGATAAATATTTCAAGGGCTACTCGCTTGGCTGCTAGTGAAGATTAAATTTGTTGTGGTTATGGAAAATTTAAAAACAATGACTCAGTAGTCACCTACCTTTTTGATAATGGCCCCCAATTTGGCATCCACTGGTTAATCGCGACGTTAATTATTAATGAAAAATAAATTAAAAAAACTGATCTAATGAAGTGGGTTCAGATCCCTTCCTATTCAATAATACAATTCTCTTTAAACTGCCCGAACTGTGACAGGAAAACTGTATTATAAAACAAGAACAAAATCTATCCCCTTCACCAGAACAGCCGGACTTTTACTCTCAGTCCTAACGAAACGAGCTCACACACACCACACTAGTAAAATTTTGGGTATTAATATATAACTCAGTCAATGCCAAACATGAAGTCATTTCAAATACATATTTTTATCCGTCGCACAAGCCAGCACGTTTGTTATGAAAAACAAAAGAGAAACTACAATAATTTTGATAACAAGTGAAATAAACAATCTTTCTGTCGATGACAAAACTGTTCAAAGGCAGAAACACCGTTCATTAAACTTTTCGTAAAATAAAACTCTAAAATCCTGATCAATATGAGATAAATATATGAATCATATACATGATATATATGGACATATACAACATATATATGTTCCATATGACCAGGTGACACATCACCCATCCCGCTGAAAGACTCGTCCCTGAGTCTGTAGTCAAGAGGGGAACAAAAAAAAAAAAAATGATTAAACAAAATAATATACTCGGGAAACAAACGTGTGCCTGATTGACTTGATAATGCTACTATACATTGAAATCAAACTTTTACATAGAAAGGTAGGTTACTCAAACTAAATTACAAACATTCAAATCAAATTCAAAATGAAACAATGCTGCACAATAACATTGATTATATATGAAACTAACTCTCAATATTATACACATTAATATACATGAATATTCAACTTATTATGAAAAGAAAATCTCAATTGACAATAATTTATTTGTGAATCAACATTGAACTACTTCAAAAACTGCAATAAAAATCGAAGAAGAGAAAAAAAAAACTTTATAAGTACATTATGACTCATAACTATATAGGCAAGAAAAAAAACAATAAAACAGTTAATCTATCAAAAAGTAACTATATAACTCCTAACTATCGATTATATGTATCTTGGGTTGTGCTACCGTTACAGCAGATAATTTACACACATACAACTTGATGCCTAAATATGCACAGAATAAAGTTAAAAACCCTAACCAGCCAAATAATATATAAAAAACAAAACTAGAGGAATTTACAACATCTCCCCAAGAATTTGGAAGATCTACTTTGTGAAATATATCTGACGATATTACGTCTTGAACTGTAAATTCCGGAACCTTTATATCTATATCAGTTTTTAAAATTTCGCTAAAATTAACAAAATTAGGATTGAAATGCGGTTGCAAAACATCAATTTTCAACGAATTAAACTTAACCCAATGTAAAGGTAAGTAATGGAGAACCTGAGGTTGTTTATCAACATTTGCGTCACACGGAAAAGTCTTTCTCACCATTATTCTCCCGCCGACCGAAATCTCGCAATGACAGGGTAAAACCACATACATTGCTCCCGGAATAGGTTGAAGATGATGAAACGAACCTCCCTCGCAAGTGACTGTAGTGTTGGCCTGTATATTCGCGACGATATACTCCGAAGGCGAAAATTCGACGATCTCCAACTCCTGCTTAGCTGGACGACAGCTTAAACTGCAATATTGTTGGATGTCCTTCAGCTCTGTCGCCGCAAACAAGTGATGCATACATCTTGATGACATATGTCCTCCATGCACCAGCCGCGGAAGATAGCATAAGAAATCGTCCTGTGCCCGACAAGAAGAGAGATGATCTCCCGAGATGACCTGAATCTCACCGTCCTCCTGTCTCCGCGCCAAAACGAAATCCTGCTGCTGAAGCTGACAAATCTGGCCGTCGAAATACATAGGTGTCCTCACATACTTGTGCAATTGAAACTGTCCGCCGATGCTGACCAACGGTACTTTTAAGCTAAGCACCATGGAGTTCTCCTTCACCACGCAAGTCGTAAGTGGAAGATCAAAATATCGCTGCAAATCCGATAGAGGTATAGCTAACTGGTGTCCTTTCGACTTATATCCTTTCTCCATCTGAAGAGATCTGAACGTAATAAATTGGGGTGTACCAGCGAAAAGGGTAAAAGCTTTTTATCACAACGTTCCTTCGCAGTATTTATGAATTCCTGCCGTGATAAAATATTTACATGTGAGTAGAGGTGAAAAATGTAAGTTAATAACTGGTTTGTGAACAGTGTTTTCTCCTCCGATACATTCTGTTGTACGAATAATCTCATACTGTCTGTTAATTTGCTATACGCATCGTGAAATTGCTGAGAAAAATTTCCAGCAAACTGCCTCAAGTTGCGAGAAATCCGAATTAAATCTTTGTGGTCGTCTGCAACCAACCCTTGGAATGCGTTGAGGTGATCAGCTACATGTTTTTCGTTGAATTCCAGCTTATGAAGTTCCCCATCCGTCGCGACTGCGCAACAAAAATGAAGAAAATCGCCGACAACATCGATCGCTCTGGTCTTTCGTGAAGCTTGAGTTCCCAAACGAATTGAAGAGTTGAAAGCAGCATGACTGTTGCGAAGAATTCCGTTTGTAGAATTATACAAAACTTCTACCGCATCCGCTAAACTGCAATCCTCTTGTTGACAGTTAGGCCAGAACACCCTTTCCGCCTGCAAGATGTCGAGCTGAGCTGCCGGGAAATCTACCTCGTATGTTAGTGGAACCGATGATTCATACGCTACAGCGTGACGTAGCTCCTTGTAGAAAACTCCCGCGAAGACCCTGACTGCCTCCAGTTGCGCCGTGAAAGTCGTGAGAATGAGAAATGACGCAAAATGTACCATAATTGACATGTTATGCGTAACAGAACCTCTTACAAACAAAAAAAAACTCTACTTGAAGCAACCGCAAATAAATCGTAATAAAAAAAAAATCAAGAGAAACGTTAACAATAATATTAACAAACTCGACGTGAATATTACAATTAACAACTGGACTGGCTGGTTAGCATATATTATTAATCATAAACCTAGAAATGATACAATTTATTAGAAGTGCATAGGCCTATATTTATACTGGAAATTATAAGTATCGCAATGCTAAAATCTATGCTAAGAAAATATGAAACTGCAATAAAATTTTTTTCGAAAATCGACTTTTTCCGAATTTGTCTGAAATTTCTAGACTAACAATCAAGATACGCCGCATACCTTGTAATCATCATAAATCGTAAAAAAAAAAGAACTCATCGGAACCATCATAACTGAAAACCAAAATCCAATATATGTAGAATACAACTATCCATCAAAATATCATGAAACCAAAATGAAATCCCAACATAAACCATAAAAAAATAGCAGATAACCATTTAGCAAAAACGCGCGAAATTCAAAATCAGTAGATAACCATTCAGCAGAAATGCGCGAAATTCAAAATCCGTGTCTGACTGTAGCCGAAAATTTACTACCTATTGAAATAACTCACGAACCCTCAAATATCTCAAAAATATCTACTTCACATATCCTATCCCATTTTAGAAATGCAAGCGAATGACCTAAAATTCATCTTTAAATTCAAAAAAAAAAATTTTTTGCTACTATACAAGGTCACCAACAAAAACTATAAAATGAAAAACCTCAAAACCCTTTGCTCTAAACAAACTTTTTCACAGAACAAAGTTGAACGTACTCATCCTAAAAAATAAGATTCCCGAAAAAAAAAATCGAAAATTCACAAAATTGTTTTCCATGAACTGGAGATTTCTGAATTTTTCGATAATTTCGCCTCTTGGCAGCCAGTAGAGCAAAAATTTAGTAGAAGTCAATCAATATCGAACGCTATCAAAATCGTCGTTTGAAAAACTTCCTTCACAACAGATTCGTTCGGTGAATTACATTGAATTTCCAGAATATGTCTCAAAATACTAAAACAAAACTTTATATGAAGAAAAAAATCACAAAACCCCAAAGAGAAAATTTTTGAAAATTATTGAAAATACCTAACTCGAAAACTACTGCCCTAATCGAAAAATTTTATTGGACATAAACGATTGAAATTATCACTACCTACAAGCTCAGTGAAAAAAAAATCATAAAATCCCAAAATTTAATTCACCTGTCACATGACTATCATCCCAACGAAAAAAAAACTCAATATCTAGATTACAGACGACATTATTATGGTATAATGATTGAAATAAAACTTTTTCCACTTTTCCACACCTTGCTATGACTTTCGTTCATGAAAAAGTTTCATTCTCCTTACATGAATAATTTCTGGAACAATCTTTCCCCGCTTTTCTAATAACACTTCATAGTTTAAATCAGATAACTTCCTTGATACCACAAAAGGCCCATGAAAAGGATTATTGAATTTTTTACAAGTATCAGCCTGATACCTAGGATACGAAACTAGAACTTTATCTCCTTTATTGAAAGCTACTAACCTATGTCTTTTATCAAAACTATCTTTTTGTTTTTCCTGCACTTCTCTTAATATCTCCGGTAATCTCTCACGGACCTTTGCTAACGATTTTAACTCCTCTAACCTATCCCTACAAATAGAAGAAGGAAGGAAAGCAATATCCACAGGACTTCTAGGAACGAATCCAAACACCAAGTAATACGGCGAAAACCCAATTGAATCTTGAACTGCTATATTATAAGAAAAACATACATGCCTAATACAGCTCGCCCAATTAGACTGATCACCAGATACGTAACATCGCAACATAGTTACTAAAGTGTCATTATACCGCTCTGTTACACCCTGAGTGGAAGGCATATAAGCAGAACCGAACTTCTGCTCTACTCCCAATGATACACAAAAATCCTTGAAAATTTCAGCTCGAAAATTTGACCCATTATCCGTGTGAATAACTTTAGGTAAACCATATAAAGACGCAAAATCTAAAATGAACTTAGCAGTATTCTTAGCATCAACAGCGTGCACTGGTTTACAGAATGCGAATCTCGTCGTCCTATCTACCGCTACCAAAATATACTGGCAATTATTACTTTTCGATAATGGACCAACTGCATCTATACAGATTGTATGAAAAGGCTCACCTGAAATTGTTATAGGTTTCAAAAATCCAGCCGGTTTCAACCTCGACACCTTTGCCTTTTGACAAACTTCACATGATTTCACATACTCAACTACATCTTTCCTGACAGTAGGCCAATAATACCTATCCTTGATTTTAGACAACGTTTTATCTATCCCTAAATGTCCCCCGAACTGCAAAGAATCATGATATTGTTTCAATACAGTTGTCACCAAACTCTCAGGAACGACCAACAAAAATAAGGCTGCGCTTTTGACCTGTGCTTCCTTGTAGTACAATATGTCATCTCTTAAAACATAATTTCTAGCTTTACGTGCAATAGATCTCTCCGCTGACTCTAAATCCAACAAAGCGTCATATATCTTTTTCAAAAACGGATCCTGTTTTTGCAATAATCCTATATTTATACTAGTAATCATGTTAGCGGATTCTTGCGCATCATCTCTAATAAGTTGATTCTGTAGAGAAGTTATTTCTTCGCTCGTAATGACAAAAGAGAATTCAAAAAAATCGTTCTCAATAATTTTTTCCCCTGGCGCCCTAGACAAAGCGTCAACCAATTGTAATGTCTTGCCTGGTTGATAATGAATATTGAAATCAAACTGAACCAATTTAGTAACCATTTTTGCTAAACGTGAACTTGGTTCCTTGATATTTCTGTAATACTGTAAACTACAGTGATCCGTTACAACAGTAAACTGTTTGTTTAGAAGCCAAGATCTGAAATGCATAACTGAATACGTGACTGCCAATAATTCAAGCTCAGTGGCCGACCAATTTGATTCACTCTTAGTTAATCTTCTTGAAACAAATGAAACTGGATGGATAGTACCGTCCTCTAATTTCTGACTCAAACACCCAGCAATCCCTACAGAACATGCATCTGTGTATAAGAAAGTTTCCCGATTATCACAATAATGAACTAAAACTGGACTCGATATAATACAATTTTTCAACTCCTCAAACACTTGTTGGTGACTTTCTAACCACTCAAACCCTTTATCTTTCTTAGTTAACTGCGTCAACACATATGCTCTTTTAAATAGACATGGGATAAATTTACGATAGTAAGACACTGCTCCCAAAAATCTCCTTAGCTCAGTGACTTTAGTGGGTACCGGAAAATTTTTTATAGATTCTACATTCTCCGCCAATGGCGCTAATCCTTCATTTGAAACAAGATGTCCTAGAATTTTTAAAGACTGAAAACATATTTTCGACTTGTCTGGATTTAGTTTCAAATTACACTCCCGGATTCTTTCAAAAACCTCCTTCAACTCTTTAATGTGCTCTTCCACCGTTGCTGAAAATATATATAGATCATCTATATATAACAACATACTCTTATATAACTTATCACTGAAGATACGCGTGACCTCTCGTTGAAACGTATTGGGACTTATAGCCAACCCCTGAGGTAGCTTCTTGAACTTATATAAACCCAATGGCGTCGTGAAAGCCGTCAAATGTTGAGATTTTTCCTCTATAGGCATAGAATAAAAAGCTGATGTCAAATCTAACGTTGTGAGAAACTGAGCTCCAGCCAAGGATTCTAAAATTGTACCGGGATTCGGCAATGGATATCGATCTTTGATAATTTTTGAATTCAATTTCTTGTAATTGACCACCATCCTAGGAGGCTTGTTCTTATATCTAACAAGAAAAGCTGGAGAAGCATAACCTGATCTACATTCCTCAATCACATATTAGCCTTTTTTAATCCATTTAAAATATCTTGTAATTCCTCTCTCTCACTAGCAGCGAATTTGTATGGTGAACAGAAAATTGGAGACTCGTCTATCAATTGAATTTTTACTGGTGGCAGTTTTGACACCGGAATATCATATTTATCTTTCGCAAAAATATCCTTAAAATCTTCAACCAATGCATAAAACTCATTTTGAACTGACTTTTCTAACTTATCATAATAGAAACTTTTTCTGTGATACTCACATGCTCGATTATATTAACTGGAGCTGATAACATCTCTCTTGAATTATCATACATCAATTTCCCAATACATTCATTATTTTCGAGAATAATCTCATTTGAATCGACATTGCTAGCAATAAAATTGAGACCTTCTCTGCTCTGCGTTACGAAACCAATTATTGACTCCTTATCAATAAAATAATTTTTGCGATTTTTAAAACCGCTGACCACATAATTCGACTCCAACGTAGAAAAATGTTTTTCTTCACCTGAACTCAATTTGATATAGTCTTTTAAAAATACATCTTTACTAATCATTGTCCTACTTTTATCCGCTCGCAAAAGCCCAGCGTCATCAGTTGATTGCGAAATCGTAGCATCGCCTATCACTTGCCGATCCAACAACTGAACTACTGACTCAGCCGAATTGTGAATTTTTAATGTGTATCTCTCATTTTCACTGTATTTACCTACAGAAATAATATCCAACTCTGATTTATTTAACTTGAATGATAATTTACTGTCCTCATTAATTTGCTTATCAACATGAACATCAATATTTAATATCTCTTTCGGTTTTATAATAACCTGCTCATCCATTTTAACTTGAATTAAATTCGTCTTCGCAATTCATCATGTACTGAAAATGGAACAACAATACTGTTATTGTTTAAAAGAATCTTCATCTCTTGTTTTTGAAAATTTAAACGGACTCCGTGTCGAGACAAAAAATCAACACCCAACAATAACTGTATGGACAATGATCTCACTACAAAACATTCCCAAGTGACATTGACTCCATCAACTTGAAAATCAAAACAAACCTTGCCCAAGACTTAACTGGTAACCCATTCGCGGCTGTGAGAATGACGTCTGTTTCAAACAATGACTGACCTTGACAATGATCAATCAATTCAAGATTAACGAGTGAGACACTTGAACCCGTATCTAATAATATCTTTATATTTTCTTCGCAAGATATTCCTTGAATTGATATCGGCGTTTTATGATTCTTACTCAACAATGAATTTGAATAACTAATAAATTTCTGACTATCACCATCCTCAACATGATCCATACTCATATTTGTTTCCACTATGGTATTACCTATAGGTTTTGAATCCTCAACACACAATATCCCATTTTTAAATGACGTTTCTGTCACACCTGATTTAGTATTATTATTATTATCATCATCGATGTCTTTTACATCCGATTCTTGCAATTCATCACGTTTGTTACGTGAAAAGGGGCCCCTATACTCTGTCGCCGAGAACTGAGCCCCCGCTACAAGTTTTTTGAGTCATTCTTTCTCCCATTGTACCTACACGACATAGTGGAATGATTTTTGGCATTGCATATATGACAAAAAAATTCATCTTCCGTTTTTTTGTTTCTCAAATTAAACCTGCATTCAGCTGTCGTATGCGTAGTGGTCTCACATATCGCACACCATCTTCTTTGAAACTTGATATTTTCTTTGTGATGAATATCTCCCTCTCTATCATTCCTATTTCTTCGATCAAACCTATTCCCTTCAAATCTATTTCCTTCGAACCTATTCCTTCAAACCTATTTCCTTCATACCTATTCCTTCAACCCTATTCCCTTCAAACCTATTTCCTTCATACCTATTCCTTCAACCTATTCCCTTCAAACCTATTTCCTTCATACCTATTTCTATTAAACCTTTGACCCTTCTCAATACCATTGTTGAATTGTTCCCATAAGACCTATTATTTTCGTTGCCACTCGTATTGCTGTCATTGAATCTTCTCCCCGCTAATTCTTTTTCCGCAATAAGTTTATCCACATTTCTACTTATCTGCATAATGTGATGATCATATGAATCCCGTTGAACTATTGAAGCTTTGCCTAGACCTACTCTATCTTCCACTATGTATTGAGAAAATTCAAAACGCTGTAAATTTCTTTCTAACTCATCGATGGATTCGTTAGGCAGCATTATTACCCTATCCTGAATATGAGGTAACAATCCTTTCAATACATATTTTATTTTCCTACCTTCCGACATATGCGGGTCAACCTTTGAGCACAATCCTAAAACTTGGGCCATATATTCCCTAGCTGCTTCACACGGTTTCATTCTTATGTTTGTCAACTCCATTTCATACCTATCCATGTGAATAGGCTGATAATACTTTTCGAGCTCAGATCGAACATTTTTGTAATCCCATCTATTCGCTTCCGTCAACGAGAGTTGGATCATATCTAAATATTTCAAAGGACTGCCTTCTAAGTAAAATGGTAGATATAGTAATTTATCCTTTTCATCCCACGAATTTGCATTTGAAACTCTTTCAAAATGAATAAAAAAATCTATAACATCCTCCGATTTCTTTCCTCCATATATCCGTGGAGCAAGAAAGGTCGCTTTTTATCAGCCATATTCAATGTTTCAAATGAACCAACTGTATCCGATTTTATAATAGCGTCTGTCTGAACCGCACTATCTTTATTTTCAATAAAAGTTTTATTAAGAATATTTGAATCCTCGTCTCCAGATATAGGTTGTTCACTTTTACTAACTTCTGAGGAATCCAGAGTAAATTTTCTTCTCAACGTCTGCTCTAAAAAGGCAAGATTGGGATGCTGTAACGCTAATTCGTTCGATAACCTGACCCCTTCTATTATATGATTCAGAGCTTTCTCTTGACTAAGTAAATGCTGTTCAGGCTGTAACAACGACAATTTCAAGATCCTAATATGAGATCTCAAAAAATCTAAATCCGCATTTGGGGGAACAAACAATCTATATTGCTGAGCTATAAACAACGCTTCTTTAAGATTCAATTCTTTTGTACGAATATTCCTAAGATCTACCACTGCACTCATTCCATAATACAAATATAAATGAGAAGATAAATCACAACAACAACACAGCAACAAATGAAAACACAAAATTGAATCTTCACTGAGGTAACCGAAAAAGTCCAAATTTTAAAAGCTGGATTAAAAACCCTTCGAGCCTCCACCAATTATGTAAGGTGCCTCCACCAATTATGTAAACACGATATGGACGGCAGGATAAACCTCCACCAATTATGTAAGCAATATGTGCCTACACCGAGTATGTAAAGGTGGAGAAATGAAAACAAGAAATGATCGTACTGGTTTGATAATTAAAACAAAACAATAAATTATTTGTACAAAAAAATTAGAATTATAATTATAAATTATGAAATAACAATAAATAGATAAATATTTCAAGGGCTACTCGCTTGGCTGCTAGTGAAGATTAAATTTGTTGTGGTTATGGAAAATTTAAAACAATGACTCAGTAGTCACCTACCTTTATGATAATGGCCCCCAATTGGCATCCACTGGTTAATCGCGACGTTAATTATTAATGAAAAATAAATAAAAAAACTGATCTAATGAAGTGGGTTCAGATCCCTTCCTATTCAATAATACAATTCTCTTTAAACTGCCCGAACTGTGACAGGAAAACTGTATTATAAAACAAGAACAAAATCTATCCCCTTCACCAGAACAGCCGGACTTTTACTCTCAGTCCTAACGAACGAGCTCACACACACCACACTAGTAAAATTTTGGGTATTAATATATAACTCAGTCAATGCCAAACATGAAGCCATTTCAAATACATATTTTTATCCGTCGCACAAGCCAGCACGTTTGTTATGAAAAACAAAAGAGAAACTACAATAATTTTGATAACAAGTGAAATAAACAATCTTTCTGTCGATGACAAAACTGTTCAAAGGCAGAAACACCGTTCATTAAACTTTTCGTAAAATAAAACTCTAAAATCCTGATCAATATGAGATAAATATATGAATCATATATATGTCCCATATGACCAGGTGACAATTACTACTGTAAAATATTTATTTTTCTCAGTTTAATATAAGTAATAGTAATTCCATTACAAACTGTTCTAATCTGCGACTCTATTGTGAATAAGAAATTAACAATAAATTTGAGTGTGGATAATTATTAGTGATTGGTGACTGTGCAGGCCCTGACACCTCCCGCTTACGCAGAGAGTGGACTTGGCATGACCACCATCAACGAGGCGAGTGGCCTGACAGCCGTGCAGGGATTCGGAATCGAGTTCTTCCTCGGATTCATCCTGGTTCTGGTAGTCTTTGGAGTCTGCGACCCCAACAAGGCTGACCTCAAAGCGCCGGCTGCTGTTATCATTGGACTTACTGTTGCTCTTGGACATCTTGGTGCTGTAAGTTCCCTCCAAAAATGGCTTCTTCAATGTGAAATATTGAACTCTTCAATGTAAAATATTGAACTCTTCAATGTAAAATATTGAATTCTTCAATATAGTTATCCATCATGAACTGCTTACTATTTAATCACTTTTCTGATATCAAATAGAACGACTAGCAATTTCAATTTATTAGGGAAAAAATATATGATTGTTCAATGTATATTGACACTTCAATGTAAAATATTGAACTCTCCAATGTGAAATATTGACTTCTTCAATGTAAAATATTGAATTCTTCAATATAGTTATCCATCATGAACTGCCTACTATTTAATCACTTTTCTGATATCGAATAGAAGGACTAGCAATTTCAATTTATTGCAGAAAAAATAGATGATACCATGAAGTAGCCTACATTAGTATGGATGCGACAGGCACTCTATAGATTATAGAAATCGATAAAACAATATAAAAATCTTAAAGCACCCTTTATTTTTAAAAAAAACTTTAGAATAAAATAAAAACAAATTAAAGTTTTTTTTTTAAAAATGAAGGGTGCTTTTAGATTTTTTATATTGTTCTATCAATTTAAAAAGTAGCCCATGTGAATGAAGTGTTTTTATTATGAAAATCGTACGAATACCTCACCAATTATTGTAAAAGAGAGAATAAGTTAATGATAAAAGTGCATGGCTTCACCAAGAGTTGATGTTCCTGTAATCCTCTCCCTATACTCAAATACGCAGTTTCCAAGTTGTATTATCATGAGAAGTTCAGGTAAATCGTCAGCTCCACTTGTTTCAATTTTAATATCTTATCACTTTCTTGTTATTAAATGAGGTAGAAAAAGTACTCAATTCTCTAAACGTTAAAATTTCACATAATCTGTTTGGAGTTCTCAAGCGTGTGATTTTTCTGAAGCTCTTTTCCATCATGGCGGTGTAGCTCAGTTGGTTAGAACAGCGGAATCATTAACCGAAGTTCAGGTAAATCGTCTCCACTTGTTTCAATTTTAATATTCTATCACTTTCTTGTTATCAAATAGAACGACTAGCTGTCAAATTCCTTCAATAAATTAATTTATTCACAACCATGA